>NC_034613.1:142068795-142070989 GCF_900095145.1 Mus pahari
CTCTCTCTCTCTCTCTCTCTCTCTCTCTCTCTCCTCCCCCTCCCTCCCTCCCTCTTTTCAAGAAAGGGTATCCTTGTGTAGCCCTGGCTGTCCTGGAACTCGTTCTGTAGATCAGGCTGGCCTCAAACTGACAGAGATCCACCTGCCTCTGTCTCTGGAGTGCTGAGATTAAAGGCACTGTTCCCCCTCTGCCTGGCTGTTTCCTGCCATTTCTGACAGTTTCTGGACATGTATGTGCCAAATAAAAACTGTCCCTCAGGTCCCCTCCCCACTTCCTTCAAGGCTCATGTGCTGCCTCTCTTGCTACTCTTCCTCCAGCTGTCTACCTCCACAGACTTAGCTCTCCTTCTGCTCATGCGTAATGACCCTTCACTTCCCCTTGCACTTGCAGAAACAGTTCCATGTTTCATCTCCAAGTCATCTTCTCCTGCCATCCAGATCTTCCTTGGTCGAAACTCACTGTATTTACTTCTATGCCATTCAGCACCCAAACATTCCTCATGGAACACTCGTTTTCTTTATCTCCTCAAAGGGCCTCTATCCAAGCCCACAGACACTATGTCCTACATCTTTTCCATAGGCTTCTGGGCTACACTTGGTACCAGGAACAGTGAAGGCACTAAATGTTTGTATTAGTCAGAGAAATACCAAGCAGGCAATCTGAAGTTCACCTTCAGTGTCTTCTCTAACAGGCAAGCTGGTTTACCTCCGGTATCACCTTAGTTCAAGCAATCAGACTTGCCTGTTTTTCTCCCATTTTAAATGACTCTCCAGGGCTTAGGGATACAACTCTATCACCAGAGTGCTTGCCAAGCACGGGTGAAGCCGTGGGTTCAATCCCTAGCACCTCATAAATGAGGTGTGGTGGTGTATGCCTGTAATCAACACTCTGGAATCAGGAGGATCAGAAGTTCAAGGTTATCACCTTTCACATAGTGAGTTTGAGGTCATCCTGGGCTACAGGAAACCCTGTGTTAAAAGCTCAGTCAGCCCCTCTTGTCTACTCTTACTCACTAGCACTCACTCTCTTGTTGAAACAAAACTTTACTCTTAAGGTTTTAGCTAAAGCAAAACACAAAATCTCAGCAACATGACTGCCTAAGCATGGCTCGAACAAGGATAACAACAGATGTGCTATGTGCTATGGTGGACAGAGGAAAGCTTACAAGGACTCAACCCTAGACAAAGATACAGGTCACCAAGGAATCCTGAGAGCAGGAGAAATTGTCTTCCCCAGGAAAGAGCACATCAAGTAATTATCCAATACCAACAGTCATCCCTGAAATCGTGCATACAAATGACAATATACAGACTGAGCAGGCTGCACTTACATATTTCAGAATATATATGTATATATGTATATGTGTGTGTGTGTGTGTGTGTGTGTGTGTGTGTGTGTGTAGCCATGAATTTGAAAAATAGCAAGAAGTAATATATGGGAGTTTAGGAGGAATAAAGCCAAGGAGAAAATAATGTAACTATATCATAATCTCAAATAGTAAAACTTTTTTAGAGGGGACATTACAGTTGTTGGCCAGAAAGAGAGCAGTCCAGGCACAAGTTGCTGCAGTCCACCGAAGCAAGGCTTGATAGCAGTCGGGAAAATGTCCGCAAGCTCTAGAAACCCAGAGTACTTAGAAAATGACAACATGAGGATGGAGGTTATGCTATTGATACTGAACTTACCATGGGATCTAAATGAAAGGAACAGGGCTACATGCTACACAGACAGCTTTGGGACAGGAAGACAGCCTGTAAAGAGACGCAGTTCTCCTTCCTCCTCCCAACTCTCCTCCCTTCCATCCTTAGGCTCTCTGTCATTAAATTAGAAGAGCTCAGATTAGTGCTCTGGCCCCTCTCTGCACCTGAGCTATTCACTTAGCTATGAGGCTACTGTAAACCAAGATGTGCTATAAATGAATGGCACTGAGATGTTTGAAGGCTTAACAAAAAAATTCACTTATAGTTCTTAGACTAATTTCATGTTAGAAATATAATATCGGGGCTGGAGAGATGGCTCAGTGGTTAAGAGCACTGACTGTTCTTCCAAAGGTCCAGAGTTCAAATCCCAGCAACCACATGGTGGCTCACAACCATCTGTAATGAGATCTGACGCCCTCTTCTGGCGCATCTGAAGACAGCTACAGTGTACTCACATATAATAAATAAAGAAATCTTTTTTTTTTTTTTTTTA
>NC_034613.1:142071824-142090442 GCF_900095145.1 Mus pahari
GCTCCCACAGGGAATAAAGCCTGCATTTCCTGTGCTTAGCTCCAGGGTTTCCTGTTAGTCCCCGGGAGCCACAGATGGCCTTAAAATAAAGAAATCCCAAGGAGCTCTCAATTTTCAAAACAAATTTGAAACATCTGGGGCTTTTATCACCAAGGAGTTATCAATGTGGTTTTGGTTTGGTTTGGTTTTGAGACAGGTTCTCACTCTTTAACTTGGGCTGGCCTGGATCCATAGTCCTCCTGCTTTAGATTTCTGAATACTTGTGCTGAAAACACAAGCATGAGTTGTTATACCAAACTTAAAAAACAATCCTTTAAATGGGCTGGAGAGATGGCTCCGCAGTTAAGAGCACTTGCTCTTCTTGCAGAGGACTCAAGTGTGGTTTCCAGCACCAACATGGAGAGACTTAGAACCACCTGTAACTCCGGTTCCATTAGATCTGACTCCCCCTTTTGGCCCCAGAGGGCACCCACACATAGGTGGCATGCATACACATAAATAAATACAATAAAATTTAAATGTATAAAAGAAGAAAGTCTTAAATGTGCTTATTGATTTATTTTTGTCTGTTTAATCATGTTTATTTGTTGATGCTGGGATTACCACATACAACTTTAGCCTCTGTCAAACAGAGATTGTTAACAGAACTGGAGCTTATTAAAAGACATTTTTAATATAGTGGGTTGTTTTGTTTTTTTGGAGACAGGGTCTCACTATGTATCTGGAACTCACAGGAATTTGCTACCTCTACCTTCCAAATACTGAATTAAAGGCATGTGCCACCACTCCTGGTTTAATATAGAATTTTAAGTACGTAAGTTAAAATTAAAAAAAAAAAACAAGGATAAAAAAGGACATACCCAAGTATGACCTTTTTTTTAAAGCTTTATTTATTTATTATATATAATTACACACATAGCTGTCTTCAGACACTCCAGAAGAGGGTGTCAGGTCTTGTTACAGATGGTTATGAGCCACCATGTGGTTGCTGGGATTTGAACTCAGGACCTTTGGAAGAGCAGTCGGGTGCTCTTACCCACTGAGCCATCTCACCNGTTATGAGCCACCATGTGGTTGCTGGGATTTGAACTCAGGACCTTTGGAAGAGCAGTCGGGTGCTCTTACCCACTGAGCCATCTCACCAGCCCAAGTATGACCTTCTTAAAGAGTCACCTAAAGAAGTTTTTCTCACCTGTCAGATTATGTATGTATGTATGTATTTTTATTCATGTGTCTCTGTGTGGTATGTGTGCCTGAGGAGACCAGAAGAGGGTATCAGGCCCTCTGGAGCTTGAGTTATAGGTGGATGTGCACTGTCCCACATGGGTGCTGGTTCTCTGCAAGTGCAGCCTAACTGCTGAGCCTTCTCTCCAGCGCCCTGAGCAAGCCTCACAGAGAAGACAATGCTGGAAAAACTCTCTACAGAAACATTCAGGAGAATTGCTCTGGAGGATGGAAACTTCCAGTATGGTAACTATTAGGGACATACACGGTTCTAAAATAGTAATGAATTTAAATTGGAGTATAAATACATTAGACTTGTGATGATATTTTTTCTTTTCCTTTCTGTCATTTGTTTCTTCTTCTGTTTTATCTTTGTAATTTCATGTTTTTTTTTAAAAGTGGCTGTATTAGATACAGTGATGTTCAATAATTTTAATATTCCTCTTCCTTGCATAAGGAAGCCAGATGTGATACACAGCTGTAATCCCAGCACTCAGGAAATGGAGAGGAGAATCAGAAATTCAAGGGCAAACTCTGCTACACAGCAAGTTTGAGGCCAGTCGTGGGTATAGGAAACCCTATCTCAAAAGGAACCCACAAACAAATGAATAAATAACTACAGGAAGATTGAAAACATCAAGCACCACTAATGTAATAATAAATCTGCCCCATTTTAATTTCCCATCATCTCCTTTATGCCTTTCATTAAATGAAAAAAATCACTAAATCATCAAATTCATTTTCCCGTGTTTTAGGATCTTACGCTTAATTTTGTTTAATGTAAAAATTAAGCTAAATGGCACTCGGAGTGAAACTAATTTTATTTTCATCTCTGGTAATAGGTATATAGCCTATTAAGTCTTTAAGAGTTACTGACTGCATTTCAGGAAAACAGTAAACAGCAATCTGAATAGACAGCCCATGGTTACTGGGCAGAGGAAGAAGGCAATGCGTTCCTGCAGTTTCCAAAATCTCCTACTTCCTTTATCTCTTGGTCTGCTTTATATGACCTTAAAAAGGCCAGATTGGAAGCTGGGTGTAGAGGTGTGTGACTGTCACATTGGCACACCCAGAGACTAAGGCAAGAAGAAGATCCAAATTTCAAAACCAGCCTGAGGTTGCAGAGATGGTTCAGTGGTTAAGAACACTGGCTGCTCTTCCAGAGGTCCTGAGTTCAATTCCCAGCAACCACATAGTAGGAATCCAATGCCCTCTTCTGGCATACATGCAGGTAGAACACTGTATACATAATAAATAAATAAATCTAAAAAACCCCAAAATTTTTCAAAACCATGCTGGGCTACATAAAGAGTCGGAAGTCAGTCTGAACTACATAAAAGCAGACAAACAACAGATAAAATGGTCAGATTTGAACTTGGACACAAGTATCAAACCTATGAAGATGACAAACAGGATGAAGGTAAGAATGATTATGACACTAAAAGAAGTTGCCAGAACTGAATTTCTAATCTTTGACATCCTTTCCTGGCTCAGAGTAGCCACCCTTCTGTTGGGCTACGGAACTGTCAGAAACAATAAGTATTGTCTTTCCAACTAAGCAGGGGAAGTATATAGGCCAGCAGACAAGGACATATGCTCAGTGGGGCAGCAAAGACCATAATATTCTCCTGCCTGAAAAAAGGTTGGGATGCTGTTATATGCCAAGAGTCAAATAGAAGGAAACTGTGCCCGATTTTCCTCCCCAAGTGAGAAACAAGAACATGTCTGAATATGAGGGAGATTAATCAAAGGAAGTTGGGCCTCTCTACCACTACTGTCTGCTGCAAATCCTGTCCTAAAGTCACAGCCCACAGGATTTTAGATGTGTAACTTTTAACCTTCTGCTAAAAAAAAAATAAAAGAAGAAGGCTTTAGGAGCTGGAAAAGTATGACTAATTTTTTCCATTTCAGGCCATAGACCACAAAGTACTGAATTCACAGTAAGCCACTCTGGATAGTATGTGGGCATGCTTGTAGGATGCCACACCCAACAACCAGAAATTTCTTATGACTCAGGCCAGTTTCTCTTAACGAGAAGACACCCAATGCTGAGGGTAAGGGAACTTTCAGTTAACACAGATTTATAGAACAGTTTCTAAATTCCAAGCTTAAGTGAGACTAACACCGTTGTTGGCAAGCATTTTCATTTACCAGTCTCTTACATATGGAGTCAGGGAAAAACTTAGGTCTCAGTGCAGGCCAACATTCAAGATATCTGTGTGGGGCTTTGCTGCAATGTTTTGTTTTCTGGTAGTGGAAATTTCCTCTTTAGTGCTAATAGTTAGCGACCTCATCTGCCCCATAAACTCAAATGAACCGTGTCACAAATGTACACAGGATTCTTTCTCCTCGTCTCAATGGTTGGTTCTTATCCAGGGGGCAATATTGTCCCCTAGAATTCATTGAGAAATGCCTACTTTTGGTTTTTATATGTGGGGGCAACGGGAGCCTGGACTCAAGGGAGTAAATACACCCCCCCCCCCAGCCCTGTGCCCATGCTAAGGTAGAGGATCCCTGTAACATCATGACATGGACAATCACTTGAGTCTCCGAGGGAGCAGCAGGGCGTTGAAGGAAGAATATATGCTGCCTCATTTCATCGCCCATGCTTACAGCAGAGCACACACTTGCAAGCTGGTCAGCTAGAATTAACTCCTGGATTTATAACTCTAGGCAGAATATTTTGGGGCATGAACACAATGACCTACTTGCAAAACCAATATGCAAATTCTATAAATGTAAGATCCAATGCAACGGCCAGGCAGTGGTGGTGCAGGTCTTTCGTCCCAGCAGCCATGATGCAGAGACAGGCAGGTCTCTGTGAGTTCAAGACCACCCTGGTCTACAGAGTTTCAGGGTAGCCAGGGCTACACAGAGAAACCCTATCTCAAAAAAAAAACAAAACAATAGACGGATGGATGGATGGATGGATGGATGGATAGATAGATAGATAGATAATCCACTGCATCAATTTGTAGTTTGTAGATCAACCTTAGTTAAAGAAAATGAAATGATAAGATACCAGACTTCAAGACATTTCAACATCTTCATAGCCCTTGTCCACTTTCAGCATGACATCATCTAGCATACTAAAACAGATGGAAAAGGACTTTCCATGTCTGCTATCTTCACAGTCATGTTCACCGTTCTTAAGGTGTATAATCCCACACTGGAATGTCTCCAGGTAGTTAGCAAGCAACCTCTTCACTCTCTTCCTGGAGAGGGATACTCACAGCCTCGGTTCCTGGTTCTGTATGTGCAGGTATAGAGACTGCAGGACCTCCGTGGCACCAACCTCGGAACCCAGCACCTTTGCCATGGCAATGTACGCGAAGAGACTTGTAGAATCACTCTCAGGTGACTCATTACGGTCATCTTTCACTTGGAATACCCAGCAATGGTTAAGCAGCTCAGGAACCTAAGACCTGGAGGACAGAGGAAGGAAGGCTAAACTCAGCAAGCAGTGAAAAGCTCAAGGAAACCTGGGAGAAGACAACACTGGAAAGATTGGTCCATGTCCTGATGTGGGGGTGGGGCCAAGGAGACTTGATAGTTTATTCACTCTTGTTTTTCAAACTGAGTGCCTTGGTGGCATGCAGGGCTCTGAGGACTGACTCAGGAGCTTGGCAGTTCCCTCAGAGTTGGCAAACATTAGAGGCCCAGAGAAAAGATTCTTCTTCATACACATAAATAAAGACTGTGGCTCCTACTAGTCCTTCAAATTAAAAGAAAATGTATTGCCTCAAATCATAATTAGTTATCCAGTATGGTAGTTATATCTAGAAAAAGTTCAATGATTAATGCTCCTTTCAGGCAGCCTGAATAGGAAAATAAATCATTGTTTCTGGTTTCCTTTAAAAAAAATAGCCAAAAACAAATGATTTATTTTCTTATTCAGGCTACTTGAAAGGAGCTTGCTTTAAAAAACAAAACAAAACAAAACTAAACTTAAACTAAACTAAAATAAGAACAACAACAACAAGGGTTGAAGAGATGGCTCAGGGGTTAAGAGCACTGGCTAGTGATCCAGAGATCCTGAGTTCAATTCTCAGCGACTACATGGTGGCTCACAACCATCTGTAATGAGATCAGATGCCCTCTTCTGTCATGCAGGCATACATGTAAATAGAGTACTCACATACATAAATAAATAAATCTTTAAGAAAGAAAACCAACAGTAAATACATGCTACCACAATAGTTGTGAGTGGTTTTGAAATCTAAGTTTAAGTATAATCTGTGACTCTTGTCAGTTTTCCGTGTAACACTGGCCCTGGGACACAGGAGAAGTGGACAACGTTAAGTCTTGAACTTTGTCTCTACCACTCACACATATACTGTGAATGTCCCAGAAGCCATGCTTTCCAAGGTATTCACTGCCCAGTCGGCAGTTTCCGGTGACATCAACTCTGAAGGGATCCCTTCCAGCAGTCCCTCACCCCTAGCCCACTATTGCTTCATTAACTTCTCCTGATAACTCCTGTAACAAGTGAACAAACAAGCTCTGAAATTTAAAAAAAAAAAAACAATGACTTAATTCTAAAAACACATCCATTCCTAAGGCCACTCTCCTGCCTTCTGTGCTGGGTCAATTCCTGCTTACCTTTGTGACTGATTGCAGAGCCACTTCTTTAAGGCTTCCCCTGACCCTGAGCTCACCAGGTTAGCCTAACATCCTCTTCTTGGTGCTTATCACAGCTGCATTAAGTAGCTGATCAGAAATGTACTTTAAGACTCCATTCTACCCAGAGCCTAAGCCCCGAGTGGGAGAGGCTGTGTCTGTCTTGGTCAAAGCTATATCTCTTGGGGGCAGTGCCTTACAAAACATGAGATTGGGGACTGGAGATTGGACTCAGCAGTTGACAACACGGGTTGCTCTTCTAGAAGACTTGGATTAGGTTCCCAGGACCCACATGGTGGCTCACAACCTTATCTGATCCAACACCCCCTTTCTGGTCTCCATAGGTGCTACTAGCATGTAGTACACAGACATACATCCAGGCAAAATACCTGTACACATAACATTAAAAAATAATAATAAAATATGGATTTAAGGACTTGAGCAGGTTTCCTTGCAGTTGGTAAAGTTGTCGATAGCAATTTTAAGCAGTGAGAACTATGACACGATAGCCATTTGGAACAGTACTAATGGCCTTTCCTAGGGTTTCATTTTATTTTATTTATTGCAGTGTTAAGTATCGCAGGGTCTCAAGTATGTCAGATAGCCTGGTTTGTTCTATTCTTGATATACCTTTTCAGAGCAACTCATATCTCTTCTTACAGGACCTAAAAGATCCACAAAGTCTTGCCTAGTCTAAATAGGAAACTTCCAAAGTGTAATTTCAATCTAGGCACTCAAGGTGGGAATTCTCCCAACAGTTTTTGTTGTTCTTTCAACATTTATTACCATTTCCTTTGTTCCAGATGCTGTGTTGAATGCTGTGATTCTGAGGGACAAAAGTCATACAAAACAAATCAGTCAAATCAGTAAATCCTGATACCTGCTTTTAGGTTATTCTGCTAGAGAGAGAAGCCAGTTTCATCTCTGTTGCTGTATGTTTCAGCTTACACTTCCAGGTCATAGCCCATCATTATGGGGAATCAGGGCAGGAACTGAAGCACGAGCTTGAAGCAGATACCATGAAAGAATGCTGCATGATATGATGGCTTGCTCTGACTCAGGCTCAGCTAGCTTCTTTTTTTTTTTTTTAAAGAGTTATTTATTTATTATATGTAAGTACACTGGAGCTGTCTTCAGACACTCCAGAAGAGGGCGTCAGATCTTGTTACAGATGGTTATGAGCCACCATGTGGTTGCTGGGATTTGAACTCTGGACCTTTGGAAGAACAGTCGGGTGCTCTTACCCACTGAGCCATCTCACCAGCCCCGGCTAGCTTCTTAATATAGACCAGGACCACCTGCCTGGGGAATGGTACTGCCTACAGTGGGCTGGGCCCTCTGACATCAGTTAATAGTCAGGATAATTCCTCATAGATACAGACATAAGAAAGTTGACAGTTAATGCTAACTAAGACAAACTCACATTTACACAGTCGTTTTTTTACCACCACTGCTGACTAAACAAGAACAAGAAAATATCCTATAAGTATCTGTTGGTTTAAAATAAGGAAAGTGTGGTGAACAAATGCCTTTTTTTGGTTTTGTCATTTCTATTTTATCATTTCTACTTCAAATGCAATCTACACCAGACTTGTTAACTGGTGTGACATGCTAAACAACTGTTGGGACCTGAGTGTTTTAAAGACTGAAAAATGTTGATCAAAGCCAGTGTTATACTGTGTGCCTATAATCCCAACACTTTGAAAATGGAGGCAGGAGGATCAAAATTTCAAAACCATCCTGGGCTACATAAGACCCTATCTCAAAAAGGGGCATGGGGAAGCTCTAGAGAGCTCAGCGGTAAAGGTAAAGGCCATACACGCATGGGGACCTGAGTTTGACCCCTGGAACCCATGGTGAAAAGACAGAGCTGACGTCTGGAAAGTTGTAGAACTTGTCCTCTCACTGACACATGTACGCATGCCCACCCATGAATAAAAACGATAATAAATATGGTCCTAAAATAGTCTTGCTCCGAATGACTACAAAAAAAAACAACCTAACATCATCTACACGTCACAGCTGAAACAGAGTGGGGGGACTTCTCATCTGTTGTAAAGTAAAATGCATTGCTTCATATGAGGTCGAGCTGAGCCTCCATAGTATTGACAAAAGGACACTGTCCACAGAGACTGACGGCTGCTAAGGCGTGAGAAGAAAACAGTAGCCTGCCACTTAGTGGAAAGGGGGTTGTTTTTGAGGTGATGGAATATCTCGGAACTAAATAGAAATGACAGTCGCCCAAAACTGTGAAGATTCTAAATGCCACTGCAGTTTTCACTTAAAGAAGTTGGTTTTTTTTTTTTTTTATAAAGCCAAGAACCAGAGAAAGAGGCAGGTCCTTTTCAGAGGATGGTGTTTACCATTTACCACAGCAGAAAAGGCAGTCCCCTCCACAGTTTGCTCTTGGGTGCAAAGGCACAAAAACAGGAGCAGAGTTACTTCCTGTAGTTACAAGGGACAGTCAGAGGCTCCAGGCACAACAGTTAACTGTAATCAAACCATCGCCCCAGGTGGTTACATGGTCTCTCACCCAGTCCCCAGCATGCAGTGCACAGCACTTTGTCAAATGCACATCCTGGAGCAGCTAAGGACATCCATTAAACAAGAGGAGACGTGAGAAGTTGGTAAAAGCCAGTGAGGGTCCTCATTTTTAGTCCTAGTCTACCTAGGGGTTTTAGGCAAGTGATTTCTAAACTGTGTGTAAATTTGCTCAAAAAGTGTGTAAAATCCTCAAACCAAAGTTAAACTCAATTTTGTTTATACTGTTATGTTTTTGAGTGTATATATCTTTGGATAAAGCACACATACCAAGCCTGACTCAGGATTTAAATACAATCTTGCAAGAAACCGGTAAAAAAGGTTCTCATGCTAGGGGTAGGGAGATAGCTCAAGCGGTAAAGTGGTTGGTATGCAAGTGTGAGGATCTGAGTTCAGATCTCCAGCATCCATGTAAAAAGGTGGGTGCTGCAGAGCATACCTGTAATCTTAGTACTACAGCTTGCTGGTCAGCTAATCTAGTCAAATGGTGAGCTCTTGGTTCAAGGTCATGGAAGGAGTTACAGAGACAAAGTGTGGTGCAGAGACGGAAGGAATGACCATCCAGAGACTGCCACACCTGGGGATCTATCCCATAGACAACCACCAAACCAAGACACTATGGCAGATGCCAAGAAGAGCTTGGTGACATGAGCCTGATATAGCTATCTCCTGAGAGGCTCTGCCAGTGCCTGACACATACAGAGGTGGATGCTCACAGCCATCCACTGGACTGAGCACAGGGTCCCCAATGAAGGAGCTAGAGAAACTACCCAAGGAGCTGAAGGAGCTTGCAGCTCCACAGGAGGAACAACAATATGAATGAACCAGTACCCCCAGAGCTTCCTGGGACTAAACCACCAACCAAAGAAAACACATGGTGGGACTCATGGCTCTAGCTGCGTATGTAGCAGAGGATGGCCTAGTCAGACATCAATGGGAGGAGAGGCCCTTGGTCCTGTGAAGGCTCTATGCCCCAGTGTAGGGGAATGCCAGGGCCTGGAAGCAGGGGTGGGTGGGCTGGTGAGCAGGGGGAGGGGGGAGGGGGAGGGGGGAATCAGGTTTTTGGAGGGGAAACTAGGAAAGGGGATAACATTTGAAATGTAAATAAAGAAAATAATTTAAAAAACAAAAAGAAAGAAAGGGATGACTGAGGAAGATAGACACACTATCTTGATAGTGTCTTCAAACAAATAATAATACCTTGTTTTCAAATATATTCTTTAAGTGAATTAACTGAGCAGCCTTACAGAACAAGAGCTCCCTCACCACCTTAACTCATCATCTGATCCTGTATTCTTTTCTTAATCTTTCATTACGGAAAACTTCAAATTTATATAGCGGGACCTCTGTACGTTCCTGCATGAATTCAGCCAAATGTGAATCAAAACTATTTTTTAAAGAATTGCACCTGTATTGGACACATACTACTTATATTCAGTTTGAACTATTTTTGTAATTTAAAATTGGTTTTCACTGGGTGCCACGGCACAAACCTAGAGTGCCAGCACATGAGAGGCTGAAGGAAGAAGATTTCTAATTTGAGACTAACCTAGGCTATCTACGAAGACTCTTTCCAAAAAGGGGGCATCAAAGTAAGTAAATGAAAATATTTAACTTCCAGAAAAACATAAAATTGTGCACATTTATAGAGAACTATCAGATATTTCAATACATGTATATATATTGAGTGTATCATTTTATATAAAAAAAACTTGAGCATCTTCAGATTTTGGTTTCTGAGTAGATCATACAATCACTCTCCATGGATATCAAAGGATGCCTGTATGATGGGAAATACTATCCTAAACCCAGCTATATATCCAACATTGTATTCCAACAATTATCTACCCACTAATAATCATACTTTTATTAATACTCCCATTTCTCCTCCGGTCATTTTAAAGGTTTTTAAATTTTATTTGTGTATTTTACGTGTATATGTGTGTCTGTGTGCACCACAAGCATGCAGAAGCCTCGGAGGCCAGAAGAGGGTGCTAGCTCCCTACCACCGCCACCAGCAGCACCAGGCTGAGGTTATCTGTAGTTGTGAGCCACCTGGTATGGATGCTTCCAACTGAACCTTGGTGTTCTGAGTTAGCACTAGAAGCTCTCAACTGCCGAGCTCTCCCTCTGGTCCCTCTCTCTGAGTTATTTTAAAATAAAGCTCAGAAATCATTTAATTTGCCCTGTGGCTGTATATTCCTAGGAAAAAATCCTGTTTCATAGTTTCCCCACAATAAAAAATATCTAAATAGAATCACCTCTGATGGTGTTTATAAGAGGACACGAAAACTATCAAATTTTCAAAACGTTAAGAAAGATAGCAGAAAGCCCAATAATCCTACAGAGCTCAATATCAATCTAACCCTTAGTGTAAACATCTTAAGACTCGGTGAGAGTTCAGATTAAGAACTTTACATTCTTACTTGGAAATCTACGTTTAGCCTGAAACTATAATGTACAGCTGCATTGAAGCTGGATAAAATGATTATGTGAATTGAAGAGTATGAGGTTAAGACTTACCATGTATGCTTACACTTAAGCAAGAATCACCCAGCAGTGGTAGCAAGCACTTTTAAAACCAGCACTCTGGAGGCAGAGGCAGGTGGAGCTCTGTAAATTCGAGGCTAGCCTAGGCTGCAGAACTAGTTTCAGGATATCCAAGGCTACCCTGGGTGGGGACGGGGGTGGGGTGGGGACAAGTTAAGTAAGAGAAGTAGAGGAACAGGAAACACATTTGTTCAATAACACTGTGAGTTCAAACAGTGCAAACAATGAGAAGAAACTCTGAAAACATTAGCATTGCATAAATGCTACCAATGCTAGTACGATTCAAAGCCAAAATGCTATTCGTGATATCAGCTCCAAAACTAAGAATATATCAGTTTTGGATTAAATTGTTTTTTTTTTTTTTTAATTTTGGGGCTTTTTGAATGTGTGTGTTGCTGTTGTTGTTTTGTTTTTGTTTTTGTTTTGTGAGATTGTCTCACTCACTTGGTAGCCCTGGCAGGCCTGGAACTGGCTATATATACCAGAGTGACCTCGATCTCAGCCTCCCAAGTACTAGGATTAAAAACATTCACAGCCATGCCTGGCTTCCCCTCCCTTTGGCTTACTGTCCCTAGTGTTGGGGTCTAGGCATGCAGTGGTATAACCAGCAGTTTGGGATGATTTTAAATGTCATTTTTAAAAGCCAATAACACCAAACAACTGCAACCACTCTGGATTTCCTTGATAAAATTGATTTGATACTAAAATGGAAGTTCAAAAACTATCAGGAGATATTAGGAAAACTTGCTCTGCTCTGTGCTTTTTCTGAATTAAGTTGCATTCCCGCCCTGAAGCGATAGTGGATAGCAGTATACTTAGATGTTGAGGAAATAATATGCCATCTCCCCACCCCCTAAAGCTTGCAATCTATAAGGAAAAGCAAATACTTTAGTTTTTTCCTATCTTTAAAAATTTGTGATAAAACATGCATAATTACCATTTTAACCAATTTTAGTTCTACAAGTTCGAAAGCATTCGTAAAGCTATGTTGCCATCACTCCTATCTGTGCTCAAACCAATTTCTTCATCCCTAGTGTAAACTCTGTACTTATTAAGTAATACCTCCTCCCCACCCCTTGCTAATCTCTAGACTATGTATCTGTTCCTTCTTTTATGGCTGGCTTACTTCATTTAGAATAATAGAATAGGAAGCTCTTAATTAAAGCTGGATGTTGTGACAGCCACAGTTCAGTGCAATGAGAACACAAGAGGCAGGGGTTCTAAGTTTTAGGGCCGAGGCATCAGCAACAGGAGGGGTGAGAGTAGAGAGGACAAGGAACATTTCAGGCAGAGTGACGACATGAGGAGGGTGATCAGGCACCAAAGCCAGAGAGGGCAATTGAGGTTGAAATGGGAAGAACTTAGCTTTATCCCTCAAACAATGCCCATGTTGGGTTTATAGGCGAAGGCTCCACAGACAAAAAGACTACTTTCTTGCTAACAGTGGAAGTGGGAGACTTAGTAACTTTCAGGAAGATAAATACCAGGTACAGTGTGTACTCAACAGAAGGAGTACGCTAGCTCAGCCTTCAAATGGAAGGTTGTGATAAGACAAGGCCAAGGGCACGCTGGCTGTCCACAGGAACTGGACAAACAGATGCATAGCGATACACACGGCCAGAGCACAAGGTACTGCACAGTACCCTGGGGACCTTAGACCTGTTAGCAGGGTTCCCAGAAAACTCTTGCCTATGGCTTCATCCCTTTACACAGTTATCAGGAAATCCCTGAGGTAAGGCTGGGTTATTTGGCAAGCTGAGAATGAACAAAGGGCCTTCAGGACACCTCGCTGAATGTCTCACACTCAACAATAACCCTATCCAGTTACGGGGTTATATGTCATATAACAGGCTCATGGTCCATAATGCCTGGCCCAGAAGCACTGGGCCATGTCAAGACTGTTTTAGGGCTGGGGTCAGGAAGGTTCTAAAGGACCTGAGGTCACCTCTACACTCTTTGTCATTCTCCAGAAGTACCTGTAGTGCTCTAGAAATCTGATCTTTTTGTTGCTGATCTCCCTGTAAGGGACCCTGACTCTTCAGACTTCCTTTTGTGTTCTATGGGAAAAACCAAACAACAGGACTGAGGAATGTGGCTCGGTTGGTACTGTGCTTGTCTAAAATGTATGAAGCCTTGCGCTTGATCACCAGCACCCCATAAAGAGCACATGGTGGCTCAGGCCTATTGTCCTAGTACTCAGAATTCAGGAGGTAGAGGCAGGGGGATCAGAATTTTAAAGTCATCCTTAGCTATGTAGGGAATTCAAGTCCAGCCTTGGTTGCATGTGTGAGCATGTGTGTGTGTGTGTGTGTGTGTGTGTGTGTGTTTGTTACATGAGACCATAGATATACTCATTTATATATTACTAAATACATTTAATTCAAAATCTTTCTTGAAAGTAGGTCAAAAGCTATCTGAACCTCCTTCTCATCATCCCAAGCCTTCTATTAACACCTGCACTTGCTCTGGCCTAACAGATAGCAGGGCTTGTAGTGGAAGGCAGTGCTGGATGAGGATCTGAGATTGACTTGGGAGAACACAGGTTTCCAAGTGGCTAGAAGCCTTTCGGATGTCCTTCCACGTAATGGATGACTCCTGATGGCTCTGGCAGCAGAGCACAGTACGGGTAGCAGCAGGCAGAGGAGGGCCAGACAAGTCAAGGAGGAGGTTAGTATTTCAGTCATCCTTCGTTCGTTTTTCGTTTCTTCAATATAGTAACTGAACATCTTTTAAATGCCAAACATTCTTCTAGGCTCAGGGGAACAAAGTAAAGATCCTACCCCTGTGAAGCTTAGGTTTTAGGAAGAAACAGATAATAAACAAGTAGTGTGTAGTAGTCAGTTATAGCTTCTATCTAAGTATATTCAATGAACGATATAGATCAGGACATAATGAATCTGGAGTGCCACGGGACTGGGAGTGATATATTTGGCTTAATTGAGAAGGTGATATTTGAGATAAGGACTGAAAGGGGTCTCTACCCTTATTTGTTAAATAGCTATCTAAAAAAAGGGATTCTAAGTAAACAAAATGTTTGTGCAAAGATCCAAAAGTAGGAATAGCCCTGCCATATTGAAGGGGGATAACATGACCAAAGCAAAGTGACCAGAAAAGACAAACAAACAAGGATCCAGTGAGATCCGGAGGCAACGGATGTTACCTACAGCAAACTTCTAGACCATAATAATGGCTCTTTCTCTAAATCAAGGCTTCTCATTGTTAACCAGAAGACTTCTGGCTTCTAGGGGCTGTCCTGTGAATTGTGGAGTGTTTAATCTGTACCCATACTATCTAGGCTTTAGTAGAAACGACTAGCACCCACACCAGAGTTAGAAAAACAAACATATCTCTATACATTGCTAAATGGTGGAAAAAGTTGTTCCAAGTTGAGAACAGTACTCTCAGGGAAATGGAGGCAAAAATAGGGACTTTTTTGTCCAAAGGAAGAACAAATCTGATAATATATATATATATATATATATATATATATATATATATATATATATCTCCAAGTTGCCTTGGAGCTGGGTATGTTACACATCTATAATCCCAGAACTTGGGAAGCTGAGGTAGTCATGGTGAGTTTGTGGTCAGCCTGGGCTGCATAGCAAATGGCAGGCCAATCAGAGTTAAAACAAACCAAAAAAAATCAAGCAAACAACAGCCACACACTGGTCGAGGGTGCTGGGAGTGTAGCTCAGTGGTATACTGCTCTTTTGATATTAGAAGGAAGGCAGTAGGGCCTACCCTCAATGAACAAATAGAAGAGGGCATCAAGAGTGTCCATTTGGCAAAATAAGAAATAATCCTTGAACAGAGAAACAGAACCTGGCATGAGAAACAAGGAAACATGGCGGTCTCATCATCTATTGTACTCAATTGGAGAGACATCAAGGGGAGAGCCAAGAGGAAAGCTCCACGGTAGTTGGCAACCCAGTTCTGGTGCCCAGGAGCAATTACAAAGCTACACACACACACACACACACACACACACACACACACACACACACACAAAACTCAGCCCCCTCCAACAGGTACGGGTGTACCAGGGCAGGCTGGCAGAAAGGGACAATAAAGGGTGCACCTGCCCACAAGGGAATGATGAGTCCAGAAAGAACTGAAAACTGTTGGTCGGGCGCAAACAGAGTTTGAAGAAAATTGAAATAAGTAGAAACTCAGCTTGATTACCCCTAGGCTACACTACCTATAACAATACTTGAATTTGTTTTAATGTTCAGGTCTAGGGTCAATCCCTTCTGTTAAACTGAAAGTAAATTTCTTGAGAGTTGGTTATTTATAACTTACTTACTGAACTCATACTGTCCAATCTTGTTAAACAGCAAATAAAGTTGAACTGTCAAACATACCACATCTGAGTGATCTATCACCACTTATTACTGTGTTTCACGAAAAATGCACCCATGTTCCCCTTTGCTCAGAGAGCTGTATCAATGTGCCACGGGGAAGCTAAGCTTTCCACACGCATGTGCCCTTTGCCAGCGCTGATTCTTCATGTCGCCCCTTGGATTTTTATTGACAGGTCTGATGCTTTGCAGACTTGGAAATGTGTGCGAGAAGGGGGAAGTGTGAATAGCTACTAAAGAATCATTGATGAATTGTGTATTTACTGTGATAGGTTGTGTGAACTCTGCCTGATTCAACTTTCTCTGTGCAAAACAGACAGCAGAAGGAAAAAGGAGTCTGAATAAAGGTTACAATCACATGGAAAGAAACTGGGTGTTTCTCATCAGACTGACTCCTGATTTCAAAAGGAAGCAGGCCTTTTGCAACTCCTCAAATCTGAATTAGAGATTACCTTGCCAAATCTTGATGGAGAAAGCTCAGCTTCCTCCTCTCACCCACTTCTTCCCTGGGAGCATGACTCCCATCTGAGAGTGGTACCCTTGCTGTTTTGGCCTTTCAAGGAATTCCAGCTTGATTTTAAAGGTTGTAAATTAAGGATGAAACTCCTAAGAATAAGCAAGGTTTTCTACAGCCAACATACCTGTGACCATCAGCTACTCTGGGCAATGTGCAGGGACTGCTCTGGGATCCATGGCAGCTTCACTCACAAGAAGAAAAAAAAAAGAAGCTTGCTTCTGTTCTGTTACTAATCGAGCCAAGCCTTTAAACAGCAGCATGTAAAGATACCAGGTGACCAACAAAGGAGACCAGGAAGCAGAAAGCAAAGTGGTTTTCAATAGCTGAGAAGGCACAAGTTGTCTGGAACCAAGGTGTGCCCATTAGTGCCACATGTTTCTCAAACATAAAAAGGGAGGGCACTGAAATTAATATCAAAAGGCTGCCACCAGCCCCAGGGCAGAAATATTTAACCAGGAATGTCGCAAACAATAAAAGCCACCAACCAGTCTAAATTTTGGAGGTACCTCTCTTCTATGTCTAGGGCAGGGCACACAAAAAAAAGTTAAGGCCAGAGTGAAAAAGTTTCTGATTTCTGCAAGCAGTGCTGTGACAGTGCTCCACAGCCTGGGGATGGCTGTGAGCCTCTCCCCAGCTCCAGGCTAAGTGGGTGTGGGGATGAAGAAGAAACACCAGAGGGAGAGTCTTAGCTGTGCCTCAGTTTCTATTCAGCCTCAGAACTAGTAGCCTTTACCCATGTTTCCAGCTGGTTTTTTTTTTTAAACAGGCTGAACTTTTTTTTAACTTACATTCAACCAACTCTGGCAACATGCCCTCACAAGGAACTGCTCCTCCCATGCGTCCCCCGCCCCCAGTTCTCTCAAGTGGAAAAAAAAATGTGAAGGATTCTGGTGACTATGAATAGTGGAGAAAGGGGGCTAGGGCAGAGAGGACGAAGCCCAGTCAGGCCCGCTGGAACTGAGGCAACACTGGCAGAACCAACAGCTGTCACTGCCGGATCTGTGGGGTGGAGGATTCGGAGAAGAGTTGCGGTCCTCTCTGGGTCTTTCCAACCTCCCTGAGGTTCCCACTCCACTCGGCTGCCCATCCTTACCTGGACGTTTCTCTCCGTTTCTCTGACAGCACTTAACAAGTGCCACTGGCAAGTTAGCTTCCCAGGACCAGCTACTGGCTACTATCCATCAAGGCCTCGCCCCTTGGCGCCCGCGCCACGCCTCCCAGAAGCCGCGCCCCCAGCTCTTCAAGCACAGCTAGAGCCATAGGGACCGCCCTAATCCCGCCCCATTTAGACCTGGCGTGCCTCTGCTCTCTGGCCTAACAGACCACTTCTAACTTAAGCCACGCCCCTCAGCCCGAGCCACGCCTCTGAGTTCCTTCAGAAGGGGAGGGGGGAGGAGGAGAACCTTCTAACCTGGTCAACCCTGCTCCCTTCTCTGCTTGCCACAGGCAACGTTTCTGGGATAAAAGTAACATTTCTTGGATAAAATCTGATTGCTGGCCTAAAAACCTGGTCTAAAAAGTGCCTTTCTTTAAGTTTCATCCTTCTCAGAATATCATGATTTTGATATGCTAGGGCCAGGCTGGATACATTTTTTCCCATTACCATTCAGCTCAATTTACCCAAGTTTCTAAACATCCTTTGAACTTGAACTGTGTGTTCATGGTCCTTCCAGCCAGTTTGTATATCCTTTTAAAACGAGACTGGGGCTGGAGAGATGGCTCAGTGAATAAGAACACTGACTATTCTTCCAGAGGACCTGGATCTAACTCCCAGCAACCACATGGCAGCTCATACCTGTCTAACTCCAATTCCAGGGCTTCTGACACCCTTATGCAGACATACATGCAGACAAAACACTAATCAACATAAAAAGATCAATTATAAAAAGATAATATAAAAATAATCAGGACTGTGACATTGTGTTCTAGCCCACTGGCCTTATCTGACTTTAAATGAAAGACATTGGCAGAGGCAGAGGCAGAGGCAGAGGCAGAGGCAGAGGCAGAGGCAGAGGCATCAAAAAGACAGTCTCCAGTCTCTCCTGTAGTCTCTTACAGATGATTTTTCTTAGGTGACCAGCACCCTCTTGCTATATTGAGACTGATTGTTTTGACATTAAACTAACTGAAACTCTGGTTATGACTCAGTGCTCTGAGAGTATGTATTCAGTTATCCTTCCCCCTTCAAGTCTCCCCACCCCCAAAAATGTGGAGAAGTTACAACCAGCTTGTTGCCCTCGTACTTAAGTCCCTGACTCACTCATTCAAATCACATTTCTGGTGTAGATATTCCTCTGGCAAACAAGACAGACCTAAAGGTGCTGATAGTTGGATGTTGCCCCAACTCAGGTTGGGATGTGATGACCCCCTCCCCCCCCAAAAAAAAGGCAAAAGGGAAGATGTAGCAAGGAGTTGGAAGGCGAAGAGCATTTAATAGTCACAGGTCCTTCTCCTCCTCATGCCATGAACATGTACTACTTTCCTTAAAATATTTTTTTTCAAATTAATTTTTTCATGTGCTTGAATGTTTTGTATATATATGTACCATGTGTATGCCTGGTGCCCATGAAGGTCAGAAGATGGTGCTGGATCCCCTGGAACTGGAAGTATGAATGGTTATGAGCTGTCATGTGGGTGCTGGAACCAAACCCTGGTCTTCTGCAAGACCAGAAAGTACTCTTAACCTCTGAGCCATCTCTCCAACCCCGGAAAATACATTTCTTTAAAAAAGCTTTCAGGTATCTTGAACAAGACACAAACCAGTTTATCTTAAAACAAAACAAAACAAAACAAAACATCAAA
>NC_034613.1:142090586-142098651 GCF_900095145.1 Mus pahari
TTTCTGAGTTCGAGGTCAGCCTGGTCTACAGAGTGAGTTCCAGGACAGCCAGGGCTATACAGAGAAACTCTATCTCAAAAAAGAAAAAAAGTTCAAATCATATTTTAGTGCATATAAAGTAACATGCATTGAATTTCTTACTTCACTATCCATTAGGAAGACTATCACAGGGTAGCAAACACAGAAAGACATCTTATATTACTTAGTACATTAGTTTATACAACAAATCCCCCATAAATTTTTAGTGAGTACCTACCTTTTCACATGTACACAAAGACACACCTTCTGCCCTTGTGGCTATATGATTTGCTGGCTGGCTGTACTTCTTCATATCCCAATAATAAAAACATTATGATTACACATCAGTTCTTTCTTGTTTCCACTTCTTCTAGTACACTCCTGGCTTGAAGATGGCAAGAACAGTCAAAATGTCCTCAAAAGAACACAGAGGAAAGAACACATTACAACAGAACTTTCGATTGACCTCATCCTGGCCTCATTTGTGACATGTTTTTATTACAACTGTGTAAGAGAAAGAGTTTTAAAAAATAATGAGGAATTGTGGAGTAGAGGGGAAAATTGTCTGCGTGGATAGAGAAGAGCGAGAACAAAGAATAGTATGAGTTAATGAGGACTTGTGGGAGAAAATAATTAATTGTGAAATAAAAAGAAAACAAAGCCTGTTGTGATGGCACATACCTTTAATTCTAGTGAAGCAGATCAGTTTCTGCAAGTTTGAGGCCACTGTGGTCTATGTCATAAGTTTTATACCAGGTACACAGTGAGACCTTGTCTCCCAAAAGGCATAAGGGGCTGGCAGGTAGTGGGAAACTGTAGGAGAAAGCAGACAGTTGTGAGAAAGACAGACTTTGTTCTGGGGGAGAATAGAAGATAATAGGAAAAAAACAAAAAGTTGTAAAGAGGCCAAGTTCTTTGGCAAAATTTCACATGTAATGGTTATAACTTTAATAACTTGGCTGCAACACAGTGTCCACATATTTAGTCAAAAATGATTCTGGGGGCTGGAAAGCTGGCTTATCAGTTAAGAGGGCTTTCTGCTTGTACACAGAACCCTGACTTAGTTGTCAGCACCCACATGGTAGAACACAACCATATGTAATTCCAATTCCAGGAGAGCCAAGGCCGCCTTCTGGCTTCCTCCAGCATCGGGCACACACGTGGTGCAAAGACATACACACAGGTAAAACATCCATAAGCATATAATAAAATCAAATAATTTTAAAATAGAAGCCAGTACAGTCAGTAACACAATTTTAAAGTAGGGGAAAAAAATCAGGTTTCTGAACACATCAGGGAAAAAAATCCTTATTAAAAATGGGCTGACAGATTGACTCTTCATTCCATGTGTTCCTATCAAAGGTATGATGACATTTTAATATCCTTCTAGTATTCATAAATTAATACCACTGTGTGGTTTCTTTGTCAGCTTGAACATGTCTGTGAGAACTGTCCTATTAGCTGATGTAGAGGGCCAAGCCCACTATGGGCTGCACTAATCCCTAGGCAGGTAGTCCTGAGTTTTATATATAAAAAAAAAAATCAGCTAAGCATGAGTCTGCAATTGAGCCCTCCCCTCCCCCCAAATGTTCCTCCATGGTTTCTGCTGTATTTCTTTGCTGTGTTCCTTTGGTTGAAGGTTGAAGGCCCTGGCCTCAAACCAAATAGATCCTTTCCTCTTCTAAGTTGTTCTGGCTGTGTTTTTTCATAGCAACAGAGAGGAAACCAGAATAAGTGGAATCCGTGTGACCTAGCTCACCATGTCATGAACTGTTTTGCTTGGCCACACCCTTCCTGCCATGATGGACAGAGCCCTCTGTGAGTGAAAATAAATCTTTCCTCTCTTAAGCTGTTTCCGTCAGATATTGTGGTAAAAGTATCAGTAAAAGTACCCAATACAATTTGTTCAATTGATTTTGTAAGGTATGGTGCTCCTTAGTCTTTAGTACAAAGAGAAGTCTCAAATTCTAATGAGGATGATCATGTGAGCTAAGCAGCAAATACGTATCCTTAAGAATCACACCACCCACATGATGGCTCAGGGAGCAAAAGTGCTTGCTATGCAAGCCTGAAGACATAAGATTCATCCCTGGAACTCATGGTGGAAAGACAGAGCTGACTCTCAAAGGAACTGCACACAGGCTCCTTCAAAGTATATCACTGCTACAATCAGGAAGCACACTACATTCAGTCAACTCTCTGTGCTGTCCCAATGTTCCTGCTGATTAAGTAGAGTGCACAGTTCCAGAATGAACTGAACTTAACAATGGCAGCATTTAGATTATTATCCTGTGGATGGCAAGTAGGTTTCAATTCACATTTCAACTTTGATCTGTTTCTAGTAGCTGCCTGAATGAGATGTGCTGTGAAATTCTGTGAATCTAGCCTCAGGAAGAAAAAGTTCTGTGACTGATTAACAATGTCTACTAGATCCTGGATGGCTGAGTAGTTGCATGAAACAACCTATCTGCCATCTCTGTTGGGTAGCAACAAAAATCTTACATAACATCTTTCTGCAGTCCTAAAAAGCACTTCTCACCATCGGGCTGTTGACAGCTACACCATGGCCGAGAGCTCAACAGCAACAATAGCCAACATGGAAGGGCACTGAATAATTTATATGCTTTATGTATTGAGGGAGTAATTTAAGGTTCTGTTATGAAAATGACAGGATCTAAACAAAAAAAATATTTGGCCTGTCTTAAGTTTTCTATTGCTGTGAAGAGATACCATAACCTAGGCAACTTACAGAAGAAAGAGTGTAATTGGGGGCTTGCTTACAGTTTCAGAGGGTGAGTCTATGACCACCATGCTGGGGAGCATGGCAGCAGGCAGGCAGGCAGGCAGGCATGGCACTGGAGACGTAGCTGAGTGCTTACAGCTTGAGATACAAGCAGAGGCAGAGAGAATAAGCTAACTAGGAAAGGTATGGACTTTTGAAACCTCAAAGCCCACCCGCAGTGATACACCTCCTTCAACAAGGCCACACCTCCTAACCCTTTCCAGTTTCACAAACTAGGGACCAAGCATTCAAACATAAGTGCATGGAGCCCATTCTCATTCAAACCACCACATGCCCTAACGTACCAGCTCTTCTTTATAAAGGCAAAGGGAGTTTGCATGGGCATGGCTAAACATTTTGAAGTAAACTCCAATAGTCTGTCAAATTAGTAACTGGATGTGAGAATTTTAGACAAGCAAGCATAACGTGCCAATAGCATCTGAAGATGTCAACATAATGTCCCAGAAACGAAAGTTCAGTATGGTTATTAATGTATGCAATTCTGTATGACTTAATGCTCATTCATAGGCTGAGACCCACAAACAGGTACTTATAGATGCCTTAAAAGTTGAGCTGAGCATAGTGGTGTGTGCCTTTAATCCCAGCACTAAGGAGGTAGAGGCAGGTAGATCTCTGTGATTCCTATGGTCCTTCCCCGTGTCATTTACACCGAAGCCATTTCCTCATCCATATCTTCACTCATACTGCACCCCAGGGGCAGTGTCAGACAATCCACTCTGTTCTCTAAGAGCTGAACCCAACCTAGCTTGGTTCATGAAAGTATCTACACCAACCCCACCCCTTTCCATGTTCCTCTAAGCCAGCCAGTCCCTTGATTTGGTCATGTCCTGCCTCTATGGGTATTTATTTTCACAGTTCCCTGTGAGCTGACATTCTTCAGCATCTTAGCCTTTACTTGAGGTCTCTTGTGATTAGCCCCTCCTGTGAGTACCCCTTCTATTATTTTTTAGGACAGTTTTTAAATTGACAGTCCAAGAGCTTTGGATTCTCACCCTCATAGGTGTCCCTAGAAATTTTTTCACACCCTTAACATTCCTCTTTTGACAGAATGAACTGAAATTTCCTGGAAAGCAGAGCCTACAATTTGGTGCATTTTTATATTTCTCAGTTCCCAGGATTATTTGATGGTTGAGTATGATTGACTAATTCTAATCTTAAACTGGAATCCTGCAAAGCCTAAAAGCTGTTGGGGATGATGTAAAGAAGAGAAAAATCATATGAAACTACCGTATTCAAAAGTCTCACCAAAAAAGAAAAGCTGGGTGTCTTAGTTAATAGTTACTATTGATATGATGGAGTACCATGATTAAAAGCACCTTGGGCAGGAAATGGTTTATTTGGTTTATACTTCCACATCATTGCTCATCACCAAAGGAAGTCAAGGCAGGAACTCAAATAGGTCAAGAACATGAAGGCAGGAGCTGATGCAGAGGCTACTTACGGGCTTGCTCAGCCTGATTTCTTATAGAACTCAGGACCACCAGCACAGAGTGGTACCATCCACAATGGGCTGGACCCTCCCCTATCAATCACTTATTAAGAAAATGCTCTACAGGCTACAACACAATCTTATGGAAACATTTTCTTAACTGAGATTCCCTCCTCTCAAGATGGCTATAGCTTGTGTCAAGTTAACACAGCACTAGCCAGTACACTCAGTATGGTGGACATATGCCTTTATATCCCATTACTCAGGAGGCTGAGCTCTGTAAGTTTAAGGCCAGTCTGGTAAGTTCTAGTACAGCCAGTGCCATGTAGAGAGACCTTGTCTAAACAAACAAACAAACAAACAAAAAACAAGACAAAAAAACCAAAATAACAAACTGAAGAATAGTGTTGGGGGATGAGAAATGGCTCAGAGGTTAAGAACACTGGCTGTCCTGTTCTAGACGACTTGGGTTCAATTCCCAGCACCTATCTTGTGGCTCAAAACTGTAACTCCAGTTCCAGGATATCTAATGTCCTCCTCTGGTCTCTGATGGCACTGCTTGCAAGTGTTGCACAGACCAAAATGGACGCAAATCACACATACCCATGTGAAAACATAAAAACTAACTTTAAAGAATATAATGGCAAAATTACACTCAGTTTGTCTGGGTTAATTTTTATTTCCAAGGAGTAGTGATTAACTTTCCATGAAGTAAACAAAAAAGTTAGTCTGTGGGGGAGAAAAATCAAAGTTCATGTTGCTTATGTCTGCCTGCCGGTCTGCTGACATGCTTTTGGGCACGATGATCATGGATTAACCTGCTGAAACTGTAAGCAAGAACCCAATTAAAGGCTTTTTGCTGTAAGTTGTGTTGGTCATGGTGTCTCTTCCCAGCTATAGAACAGTGACTAAGACAACTACTGTGTATAGTGTTGCAGTAAATCATGGCAGGAGTGATATGGTCTTCACATCCCAATTTCATCTCCTTCAGGGTATAGCCAGGAGTGGTATGGCTGGATCACAGGGAAATTTTGGTCTTAGTATTTTAAGGAGCCTCCACTTTGCTTCCCATGGTGTCTTTGTTCACTTACACACTTTTCAACAGTGTATATAAAGCTCAGGTTCCCTTTTCTCATCACCTCTCTCAGCATTCTGAAAATGCCTCTTCTAACTCCAGTAAGATGAAATCTCATTGTACTTTTGATTTAGGATGGATGAGTGGATACCAGGGCCACAGGGCCATGGGAAGAGCTGAACCTTTCTGCAGCCTCCTCCAGCCCCATTGCCCTGCCATGTCTTGTAACTGAGCCATGTCCTCAGCTGACCTGGCTCTATTACTTTCCATCTATGCCTTCATGTGCATTCCATGAAGAGAGCAGGGTTATTACAGTCCACTAGGTTTCCCTAGCCAGAATCCTTAATGGTCCTTATCTGCTTTCTTTTCTCCACTCTCCCTGCCTTGGAAGACCTGCAGATCCACCTTGTAAAGGTTTCTTGGTCTGTGCACACTGCTGTATATGGACATGCTGCCATTACTGATTACTGTGTTCCACCCCAACACTATGAAAACTGTGCATGCTAGCACATGCCTGTAATCCCAGCACTGGAACAGTGCAGGCGGGAGGATGAAGATGAGGAGTTCAAGGTCATCCTTGGCTAGAGAACAACTTCAAATCCAGACTGGGATACATGAGACCCTTTATCAAAAGAAAAAAAACTGTAATAAAATAAAGAAATAAGCTGTCCAGTAAGTTCCAGACAACACACCAGGTAGTTATCAATGGAAGCTCACTTTGAGCCTATTAGCCTTGACTTCACTTGTAAGGGTATGTGTGGCGAACAAGTCAGCATGAACTTGTAAATAGTGAGGAACCTGTCTATACTTTTCCTTTTCCTCAAGGGAACATTGGACTATGTAGTCCTGGCTGGCCTAGAACTTGCTTTGTAGACCAGGCTGGTCTCAAACTCAGAGAGATCTACCTGCCTCTACCTCTAGAGTGCTGGGATTAAAAGGTATGCAATACCATGCATAGCTTAAAAATCAACTATTGATAATAATAATTTTAGTGAAGTACCAATAAAAGGATATTTTAACCAAAGCATATGTCACATATGCACATATATGCGTTTGTGTATTTTTGAGACCAGATCTGCCTATGTAACTCAGGCTAGGGTCCATACTAAGATCCTCTTGCATCAGCTCTGTGAGTTTTTGTGATATGCTCAGCTAATACATACATATCTTTTTTTAAAAAAATAGGGATTCACCAGATTCTGTGGAATAAAAACTTTCTCATTAGAATTAGAAAAATGAAGTCAGGAGCGGTGGTGGCGCACGCCTTTGATCCCAGCACTTGGGAGGCAGAGGCAGGTGTTTTAAGACCAGTTGGTCTACATAGTGAGGTAGAGGTCAGCCAGGAATACATACGAACACACATGTATGTATGCACGCATACATACACACATACATACATCAGTGAAAGTCTGACTTAAAACAAGCCCCTGCCCTGCCCCAAAAGTAGTAACTGAAGAGACGACTTAGTGGTTAAGAGTGCTTATTGCTCTGACAGAGGACTGCAGTTCAGTTCTTAGCAACCACATTAGATGGTTCCAGTTCCAGGGGATCTGATGCCCTCTTCTGGCTTCCACCAGTATGTGGTACAGGCATGAGAATGGGCACTGGCACAGGTGTGTGTGTGTGTATAAAGAAAAATGTGTGTGTGTGTGTGTGTGTGTGTGTGTGTGTGTGTGTGTGTGTGTAAAGAAAAATGTCATCCTGTAACGGTAGTGGTTACTACTGTTAAACAAACACGAAATCTAAATTAGTTTTACTTACTGTAATCCACACACTTAAGATACTGAAGCAGGAGAATCACTGTAAATTCAAGACTAGTTTGGACTATTAGTAAGATATTGTCTCAAAATCTACACACAACAACAAATGATGATCAAAAGAGTAAAAGTCTTAGTGGCAGCTATCAGTGTTGAATGAGATGATCTTTTTTAAATGAGTACTCTATCTGCATGTACATCTGTATGCCAGAAGAGGGCATCAATTCCTTTTTAAAGATGGTTGTAGCCTGGCATGGTGGCACACACCTTTAATCCCAGAACTCAGAAGGCAAGAGGCAGGCGGATTTCTGAGTTCGAGGCCAGCCTGGTCTACAAAGTGAGTTCCAGGACAGCCAGAGCTACACAGAGAAACCCTGTCTTGGAAAAAAAAAAAAGATGGTTGTGACCCACCATGTGGTTGCTGGGAATTGAACTCAGGACCTCTAAAAGGAGCAGCCAGTGCTCTTAACTGCTCAGCCACCACACCAGTACCCCCAAACATTTTCCTTATTTTTATTTTATGTGCACTGGTGTTTTGCTTACATGCATATGTGAGAGTGTCAGCTTCCCCTGGAACTGGAGTTACCAACAATTGAAAAGTTCCATGTGGGTGCTGGGAAATGAACTGGATCCTCTAGAAGAACAGCCAGTGCTTTTAACCATTGATTCATGGTTCTAGCCCTGAAAATTAGATAAATTTTAAGGTACATCTAGAAGACATAAAAATCAGAGCAACGACCATATTACAAATTAAAAGGGAACTAGGAACATGAAAAGAATGTCTGTACTCACCTATAACACTGAGGAGAAGGAACAGAGGGAGGGAGAGGGAGGAAGGGTAGAGGAGAGAGGGAGGGAGGGAGGGAGGGAGGGAGGGAGAGAGAGAGAGAGAGAGAGAGAGAGAGAGAGAGAAGCAAGAGATAAATTATAGAATGAATATACAGGAAATAACCATTACCCTTCAGCACATGCTGATACTCAGC
>NC_034613.1:142099506-142112436 GCF_900095145.1 Mus pahari
CCAGGCCTAGACCCCAGAGGACTTCTACTGCCACGGTTGGTGGGATGCCCACTGGGGGAGAGCTTCCATCCCACTCTCGTAGACCTCAGAGTATCTCGGGGGTTGGTTGTAATTTCAGTTTTGACCTCTTAGGACCAGAGATTCAGTGTGATGGTGACAGGGTTGTAGCTAAGTCAGGGTAGCTGGAAAAGGGACATTCTCCTCATGTCATTGCTTATAACAACCTTAGCACGGGATCAATAGTCATCTATCAGCCACCATACTGGGACAGCACAAACAGAATTACCATTATGCAAGACTACGTTTTATTCATTTTGATTTTAGACAACTACCAGTCTTTGGAGTTAAAACAAAGTCATCTTCTTCGCCTGGGCATGGTGCTTCATTTCTAATCCCAATACTCAGGGAGCTGAGGTAGAAGAACTGCCAGGAGTCTAAGACCAGCCTAGGCTACTGAGGAGCTTCTAAGCCAGCCTGGAGCTACCTAGGAAGATCCTGCTTCAACAACACAATGCCAAAAAGCAAACGCACTCACCCCACATCTGAGTTCAATCTCATTGACCCACGTGGTAGAAGTGACGATCCGACTTACCTAAGTTCTCTTTTGACCTACACCTGTAGCATGACATGTACATGCTTATACACACACACAAACACAGATCTACATCCCCAGCACACACACACACACACACACACACACACACACACACACACACACACACACACACAGTAAACAAACACATAAAGCAGACAAAACCAAACAAGCCCCTTTGTTTGAGGATGAAGCTGTCTTAGGATGTTTACCTTCCCAGTGAGACACAGATGAAGACATCCTGGACCATTTGTACTTTTCTCATCAGCGATGGAAAGCAATGACATATACTTCCCGAATTGGAAAGCCCTTTCATGAACCAGATAGTTTGGTAGGAAAGGACAAAAAGTTTATGCCAAGAAACTTCTCCCCCCGCCCCAGAAGACTCAGTTCCAACATCTGTTGAATAAGACAACTATGGATGTGTGTGTGTGTGTGTGTGTGTGTGTGATCCCACTTGTATCAACTGAGAGAATACTATTTTGAGCTAGAGTGTGGAGAAATACACCATGAATCCTGTACACTTCCACAAATAACCAGTAGGAGATGGCTGTTTCAATGAAAGCATTAGTCCGAGTCATGGGTATTAATTATTAAACCTTTTAGATGCTGCTTCGTTTGTCTTCCTGATACCCCAATCCTGGCCACTCCATGACTAAGCCGCTTTTTTTTTAACATTAATTTATTTATTCACTTTACATGTTGAGCCTGCTTTAAGTGCAGGTTAGATATTTTTCTGGTTTGCCTTGTGTTTCCACTGACACAATGCTATGGGGTCATCTGTGCACATTCCCCATCCCAGTTTCGTTTTCTTTCTTTTCTGGTGACTCTTAGGAATGTTGAACTCTGTCAGTGAGAAACATAGCCTGGAAACTTAAAAACAGGTGAAGAGTTTTCTGTGTGAGCCTTTGGCTTAAAGGACTTGTTATTTCTTTTAATGTCTAGACATACAAGGACTTGAAATTTAGGCCCGTGACCTTTTTGTGACTTTGGAAATGAATGTTAAACTGAAAGCCGTGGCATATATGTCCATGACCACAACAATAAGGAGACAGGCAGACCAGCCTCTGAGCTACATAGAAGACCCTGTTTCAAAAACTAAAGGAAGGAGGATGAAGACAAGGAGAACTACTCAAACCATCTAACATGAGTAAAGGTCAATTCTTAGTAATGCATTTGGCCATTTAATTATAGATTTATTTTCTAGCTGTGTTAAGTATTAGGTCTTAATTGTCTCTAGTTCATTTTGTTATCTGCAGACCTTTTTAGTGTTCTGTAGTCACTTCTGTTCAGTCGCTTCCACACTGGGTATTTCAGACACGGAACATTCCATCACTGTAGAAACTTCTATTGCCCAGCATTGTTCTTTGACTTTTGAAAGGGTGGGAGGGCTGACATAAGGTCTCACTATGTAGCCTTGACTGGCCTGGAACTTGTTATGTGGTGCTATGTTCTGTGTGGCTTGGGGACTTAACTGGGTTAACAAGACAATGAAGAAAGGACAAATGTATTCTTAGAGCAAAGCCAGGATCCTGTGGGCCATGTGCTCTCTGATGGAGATGTACCACCAAGAGACAGCAGGAAACTCAGTGCATTTATTTTATACATCTAAAGAAGGCAGGTTCATGTATACAGCTCAACAAGGAGGCAGGTTTAACTAATCTCAGTAGGAGGCATCTATAACGGAGCAGTTTCAGGGTGCAGTCCTTGGGGAGGAAGAAGCCATGGTTGACACTCTCTGTATATGTATGTATGTATGTATGTATGTATGTATGTATGTATGTATGTATGTATAACACTGTCAATATTTGCACTCAGACCAGAAGGCTTTGCCATCCCTCTGAGCCTCACCTGGGGGAGGCTTTCCAATTCCCATGGGTCTGAGACACAAAGACTGGCCTCAAACTCACAGAGATCCATCAGCATCTACCTCCCAAGTGCTAGGATTACATACATACACTTTTACTATTAACCTCCAGGGCTGACCTAAGCCAGGTCCTTTACAAGAAAATGCTTTTAAAGTGAGGTTTTAGGTCGGGTCAGCTTTGGGAGATAAAGCAGTAGGCGGGATTTCTGCCTGTTCATGTTTACATGTTTCTAATAACATTGGACTGCATACATTTTTATTAAAATACTTAAGTGCATATAGACTCCAGAGAAGAGTGTCAGATCCCCTAGAGCTGAGGTTACAAGCAGCTGTGAACAGCTATCCATTTGGATGTTCTTTAGCCTTTACCATTCTCTCAGGCATGAATAAATTATTCCTAAGGCAATGGCTGTGGAGAAGAGTACTTAGTTGAATTCCCAGGACCACCTGGAACTAAAACTACAGGGAATTTGCTATTCTTCTCTGACCTCCATGGGCACCCAAACACCTCTCTCTCTCTCTCTCTCTCTCTCTCTCTCTCTCTCTCTCTCTCTCTCTCTGTGTGTGTGTGTGTGTGTATGTGACACATGAATAAATGTTATTTATTGTAAAAGAATTCCATCTCATGTTTATTAAAGCAGTACCAGATTAAAATAGAAATGCTTAATAAATGATTCTACTTCAAGTATTTATTTTTTCATCTTTAAAAATGTATATGGGTATTTTGCCTGTACGTATGTATGTATCTATGTATGTGCACCAAAAGGATGCCTGATTCTGGAGGAGGCCAGAAGAGGTGTTAGATATGCTGGCACTAGAGGTACAGACAGTTGTGAGCTACCATGTGGATGCTTGGATTCAAACCCAAGCCTTCTGCAAGAGCAGCCCGTACTCTTAACTGATGTACCATCTTTTGCACTCCTCTTCAAGTATTCAGTTTGAATTACAAAACAGACATCTGAATTAATGACAAAACAAACTGTCACTTGGCTAGTGAAGTCATATGTGGGATGTAAAGATGTGCTCAATTCCATTTTATGCTTCTACTGAATAGCTACTATGTGGGAAACGTGGTAGACAACTGGGCTGCTAGGAACAATCATATGTACATATTTCTCACATTGTCTCTCTTTCTAAAGGGTTTATTTGGGAGTAAACATTACGAGCCCATGTGTTCTGTGCTCCACGATCCATTTTAGATTTCTAGTAGAAAACACTACCTCCAGTACATAAGCTTTCAAGCACTTTACATTTATTCAAGATAAATTGATTCTACTGGCAGGAGACCCATCCCCAGACTGTTAACTGTGCTGTGATTTCAGTAGCTTGGGCTGCATTCTGTGAAACAAAACAGGGCTCCTATGCATCACCAGTCAACTCATGGTATTGGCTTGAACAACCTATGACACGACACGACAGGGGACCAGGAAAGAATTCCTAATATCCAAGGATTGATTTAAATCTGTGTTCTGACAAAAGCTACCTGACATCTTCACCTTTACTTCCTCCCGTCCTCCTCAACCACACATATCCTCCATCTCTGCATTTTGTCAAGGAGCCTTCTCTATCTGAATAGCATATGAGTAATACTCATCAATAATGGTCTCTCTGATTTCTAAGTGTTCGAGTTTCATTCTGTTGCTGGGACAAACACCACAGTCAAAAACAAGTTAGAGGAGAAAAGGTTGACTCAGCTTTTCCAAGTCACAGTATATCACTGAGGGAGGCCAGGCCAGGAACGCAAGGCAGGCATTTGAAACAGAAACCATGGAGGAATGCTCTTCGCTGATTCACTTTCAGGTTTATCCTTACCTAGCTTTCCTATACAGCTCAGGATCACCAGCCTAGGGAATGTGTTGCCCACAGTGACCTCCTACATTAATTTAAAAAAAATCAAGACAATCCACCACAGGCATGCTGATAGGCCAATTTCATCTGGATAATCCCTCAACTGGGGTTTATACTCAGGTGACTCTGGGATGTGACAGTTAAAGCTAACTAAGACACCTAGATTAAAGATTTGAGGTCTTGCTATATTTTTGCTCTTTTAGCAGGGATAGGAAAAAGGGGGAGAGTGAAAGTCCAATCAATTTTTCCTTATTTTGTCAACGTGGTTTTGGGTAAAGGGAATCTTAAAATTAGTCACTAACATGAGGATTTAACAGTCTAGGGATATACTTTAGTTGTTAAGAGTGCTTGCCTAACATGAAGGAAGCTGAGTTCGGTTCCTAAAACTACATATACTGGGTTCGATGGTACATGCCTGTAACTTCAGCACTCAAGAGGCTAGGACAGGACTTTCAGAAGTATGCCCCATCATAGTGGGTTTCTGCAAACAGGAGCACTCTTAGTTCTCCACAGAGAGCAGCTCTATTTGCTTGCTGGCCATGTTTTGACAGCTTATCCATGTATGTCTGAGCTAATTGAAGTGTTTCTTCACCTAGATGATATTTGCAATTTCTATTTCACACAAGAAGTAACCTCACACAACACTCTGCTGCTCAAAACCAGTGGAGCATCATGTAGAGTACACAACTGAAAGCAAGACAGAGAAACCTTCTCACCATCACTGTACCAGTCAGCACACATGTGGTGCGTTGAGGCAATGAAGGAAATTACTGTAGGCTTACCAATCAAAGTTGTGGTGGATGTTTTAAGACAAGCTTTTAAGGCTTGTGTAGTCAAGCGTGAATTTAAGAAGGCAGAACAGTTAATTAGACATGCAGTGTATTGGCATGAGATCATTTTGGATCCAAATACCCAAAATACTCTGACACCCTGCTAGATTATGGGTTCTACTTATTCAATACAGACAATATCTGCAAGTTTGTTGCAATTTACCAGGCAGCCCTCACATTCCACAGTCAAGTGTTCGGTGGCGACAGCTCATAGGCTTACTCTTCGTATGTTCACCAGCACAGCTCTGGAAAGTTTGTGCTACTTCATGCAGAAACAGTCACTGGTATCATTACTCGCATGTGGGACCGTGAAAAGCAGCCTGTTTTCTGGGTGAGCTAGGTTTAAACCCCAGAGACCTAGCAGGTGTTCCTGCAAAGAGTGGAAGGTGTTTGCCACGCTCCCAGACACTAGGCTCCTGATACAAGGCCTCAGCTCTCCATAATTCTGTAGCCATCAGTCACGCAGGGCAAGGCCCCAAGTCCCTCCACAGGTAGAGGACATGACTACAGATTATGTAGCCTCAAGACAAATCTCCATTTTAATGAGGCACCTAAAGGCCTGAAGGGCTTAGCCAATAAACTCTCCTTCCCAGACACTCCTCCCTGCAAAAGGTATTTAACCTCAGGCCCACCCTGAGAAACAGGGGTGGGGGATGTGGTACAGTTTCACTCATCCCAACTCTTAATACCATGGACTGTCTCTTCTCATTGGGACCCGCTCTGGGGAAAATGGAGCAGGTCTTCTTCTAAAGAGCCTCATCTAATCTCACACAGGAGGCCTCCCTGTGCTCTCCCTCAGCCAAGGTTTTCATTAAGCCAAGCCACATGCCCAAACAAATCAAGGACACTTTCCTCCCCATGGGACCAGCCAGAGCTCTCCTCCTCCCCTTTTCCCTTCAGCCCTGGGGCAGAACCAGCCCCTCGGACCCCATTTCGTTCTCAGCTCTTCCACAGCATCTAGCAGCATCTTCGGTGTCCAAGAGCCTGAGAACCTGTCGTCCTCAGCCTCCTTGTGGCCTGGGGACCCCAGCCAATTCTGGCAGGTCTGCGGGGACCTCAGACTGTGCTTTCTGGCCCTGGAGCGAGGTCCTGTGGCTCCTCACAGTCCGATGCCTGCCCCTACGGGGCATGGGGTATGAGCAGTCAAAACTCCCGCATCCCACATCCACAAGCGGCCCTAGCCCTGTAGCAGACCAGACGTGTGACATCATTTTAACCCACACCCACATCCTACCTGAAGATCATCTTTTTTGGCTTCTTCAAAGCAGATGAAAGCACTTATTTTTGAGGAGATTGCAGTCAACTGACGGAGACGGAGCAGAGGTTTCTTCAGGAAGCACACGACTTGCGCTTGTCCTCACTGCAGCTAGCTAAGAAAGCATTCAGAGAATTTAATGTACAGACCGCAAAGCACTATGGGAACCTTGGAAGACTTTATCAGTCAATGAGAAATTTTAAGGAAACTGAAGAAATGCACATAAAGGCAATTCAGATTAAGGAGCAGCTCCTTGGTCAAGAAGATTATGAAGTGACCCTTTCGGTGGGACAGCTGGCATCTCTGTATAATTATGACATGAATCAGTATGAAAATGCTGAGATATACTGTACCTGCGATCCACAGTGATTGGGAAGAAACTGGTGAAGACTAGAATATGATTACCAAGGCCTCACTAAACTTTACAACTCCACTGGAAATTGCAGGAAAGTGTTTGGGTATCACAACATTCTGTCTAACTGGAACCAGTTGCGAGATTGACAGTATTCAGTGACTGATGCCCTTGAAGAAGTCACCAGCAGCCCCCAGTCCACTGAAGAAGAGGTGAGTGCAGTCCTTCCTGATGTTTCAGAATGTTGAGGGGCCAGGCTGCTAAGGGACAGCCTCAGCTAACAATGACCTTTTCCCAGACTCTGGGGAATTCATACTGTGAAATCAAAACCATGTTGTTTTTAGGGCTGGCATTTGCATTGACCCACAATATCTCTCAAGGCAAAGTGGGCAAATTATTGACCGTTTTAAATATCCTTAGAGTATGCTCTTCAAGGTATCTGTAGCCCAGTGGTGAGATTAGGAGTAAACAGGTGTTACAGAGGAAAATCACTATGGACTAACTTGATAATGATATGAAATGATGGGCTTTCTTTGTTAGAACATGGCTTCTCTGTGGGGAATCAATTTAAACTGAGACAGGATTAACAAGGACCCTGCAAGGGGTAAAGGCTGGAAGCAGAGGAGTTGGCTTTTGGCAGGGTGCCTTGGATGGAGAGACAGGCTGGCTGATCATGCTGCCAGGTCCTATGAGATCAACAACACTGCTGTCAAGGGTGGGAAGAGGGGGATGAGTAATGAGGGCTGCTTAATGAAGCAGAATGGTTAAGATGCAATTTAAGTATTGGGCTGCATCCCACATGCACTGCCATACAGCATGGAGGCTACAGCCCTCCATGATCAGCCCTCTCCTGTGGGAAAGAGAACTATATAAAGCAAAAGAAGATTGAAAGTCTCTTAAGAACAAGTGTCTTGCTGGGCATGGAGGCACATGCCTTTTTTTTTTTTTTTTTAAGATTTATTTATTGTATGTAAGTACACTGTAGCTGTCTTCAGACACTCCAGAAGAGGGCATCAGATCTTGTTATGGATGGTTATGAGNAGACACTCCAGAAGAGGGCATCAGATCTTGTTATGGATGGTTATGAGCCACCATGTGGTTGCTGGGATTTGAACTCTGGACCTTTGGAAGAGCAGTCAGGTGCTCTTACCCACTGAACCATCTCACCAGCCCTTTAATCCCAGCACTCGGGAGGCAGAGGCAGGCAGATTTCTGAGTTCAAGGCCAGCCTGGTCTACAATGTGAGTTCCAGGACAGCCAGGGCTATACAGAGAAACCCTGTCTTGGAAAACAAAAACAAAAACAACTCCTACAACACCCAGAGGAAGCTTGACTCCCAGGAGCTCTGATATACCCAGATCACAGGAGCTCCAATACACCAGGATGTCAGGATCCCAGAGACAGCTTGCTTCCCAGAAGCTCTGCCACACCCAGGATCTCAGAATCACAAGGTAACAGAATAACAGGATCACAGAGAGAGCTGGACTCCCAGGAATTCTGACACAACCAGGATGACAGGAGAGACAGGCTCCAGTCAGAGACAGCAAGGCTAGTAAGCACTAGAGATAGCCAGATGGCAAAAGGCAAGTGCAAGAGTATAAGCAACATCAGAACCCAGTACTTCCACCATACCAAGGTTATCCTGGATATCCCAACACACCTGAAAAGCAAGATTCAGATCTAAAATCCCATCTCATGAATATTATAGAGGACTTTAAGAACATAAATAACTCCCTAAAAGAAATACAGGAGAACACAGGCAAAACAAGTAGAAGTCCTTAAAGAAGAAACACATAAATCTCTTAGAGAAATACAAGAAAACACAAACAAGTAAAGGAATTGAGCAAAACTGTCCAGGATCTAAAAACAGAAATAGAAACATTAAAGAAAACACAAAGGGAGACAACTCTGGAGATGGAAAAACCTAGGAAAGAGACCAGGAATCATAGATGCAAGCATCATCAACAGAATATAAGAGAAAGAAGAGAGAATCTCAGGTGCAGAAGATACCATAAAAAACAATGACACAACAGTCAAAGAAAATGCAAAATGCAAAGAGCTCCTAAGCCAAAACCCCCAGGAAATCCAGGACACAAGGAAAAGACCAACCTAAGAATAAAAGGTACAGAAGAGAGTAAAGACTCCCAACTCAAACGGCCTGAAACATCTTCAACAAAATTATAGAAGAAAACTTCCCTAATCTAAAGAAAGAGATGCCCATAAACATACAAGAAGCTTACAGAACACCAAACACATTGGAGCAGAAAAGAAATTCCTCCTGTCACGTATTAATGAAAACATCAAATGAACAAAGAAAGAATATTAAAAGCTGTAAAGGTAAAAGGTCATGTAACTTATAAAGACAGACCTATCAGAATTACACCAGACTTCTTACCAGAGACTCTAAAAGCCAGAAGATCTTGGGCATATATCATACAGACCCTAAGAGAACAAAAATGACAACCCAGGCTACTATACCCAGCAAAAATCTCAATTACCATAGATGGAGAAACCAAGATATTACATGACAAGACCAATTTAAAAAAATATCTTCTCACCAGTCCAGCCCTACAGAGGATAATAGAAGGAAAAGTCCAACAGAAGGAAGGAAACTACACCCAAGAAAAAGCAAGAAATTAATTTTCTCACAACATACCCAAAAGAAGAGAACCACACAAACATAATTTCACCTCTAACAACAAAAACAACAGGAAGCAACAATCACTGTTGCTTAATACCTCTCTACATCAATGGAATCAATTCCACAATAAAAAGACATAGATTAACAGACTAGATAGGTAAACAAACCCAACATTTTGCTGCATACTGGAAACATACCTCAGTGACAAAGAAAGACACGACCTCAAAGTAAAAGGCTGGAAAATAATTCCAAGCAAATATTCCCAAGAAATAAGCTGGAGTAGCAATTCAAGTATCCAATAAAATAGATTTTCGATCAAAAGTTATCAAAAAAGATGGGCAAGGACACTACATACTCAAAGGAAAAATCCACCAAGATGAACTCTCAACTCTGAACATCTATGCCCCAAATACAAGGGCACTCACATTTGTAAAAAAAAAAAAAATGTTGCTGAAGCTCATAGCATGCGATAATAGTAGATTTCAACACCCCATTCTCACCAATGGAGAGATCATGGAAACAGAAACTAAACAGANACAGTGAAACTAACAGAAGTTATGACCAAATGGATTTAACAATAATCTGCAGAACATTTCACCATAAAACAAAGAATATACCTTCTTCTCAGCACCTCATGGCACCTTCTCCAAAATTGGCAATATAATCAGAAACAAAACAAGTCTCAACCAATACAAGAAGATTGAAATAATCCTATGCATCCTATCAGGTCACCAAGGTCTAAGGCTGGTCTTCAATAACAGCAAAAATAATAGAAAGCCCACATACACATGGAAGTTGAACAGTGCTCTCTCTGCTCAATGATAACTTGGTCAAGGAAGAAAGAAAGAAATTAAAGACTTTTTAGAGTTTAATGAAAATGAAGGCACAACATACCCAAACTTATGGGACACAATGAAAACAGTGCTAACAGGGAAACTCATAGTTCTGAGTGCCTCCAAAATGAAACTGGAGAGAGCATACACTAGCAGCTTAACAGCATACCTGAAAGCTATAGAACAAAAAGAAGCAAATATACCCAAGAGGAATAGACAGCAGGAAATAATCAAACTCAGGGTTGAAACAACCAAATAGAAACAAAGAGTACTATGCAAAGAATCAAGAAAACCAGGAACTAGTTCTTTGGAGAAAACCAACAAGATAGATAAACCCTTAGCCAGACTAATCAAAGGGCACAGAGACGGTATCCAAATTCACAGAATTAGAAACGAAAAGGGAGACATAACAGAAACTGAGGAAATTAAAAAAAAATTCAGATCCTACTACAAAAAAAGCCTATACTCAACAAAACTTGAAAATCTAAATGAAGTGGATGAATTTCTAGACAGATACCAAGTACCAAAGTTCAATCAGGATCAGATAAACCATCTAAACATCCCATAACCCCCAAGGAAATAGAAGCAGTTGTTAAAAGTCTTCCAACCATAAAAAGCCCAGGAATGGGTGGGTTTAGTGTAGAATTCTATCAGACCTTCAAAGAAGACCTAATACCAATACTTTTCAAACTACTCCACAAAATAGAAACAGAAGGAACACTACCCAATTTGTTCTATGAAGTCACAATTACATCTGCTTATACCTAAACCATACAAAGACCCCACAAAGAAAGAGAACTTCAGACAAATTCCCCTTATAAATATCGATGCGAAAATACTCAATAAAATTCTCCCAAACCGAATCCAAGAACACATCAAAACGATCATTTACCCTGATCAAGTAGGCTTCATCCCAGGGATGTAGGGATGGTTTAATATAAGGAAAACCATCAATGTAATCCACTATATAAACAAACTCAAAGGGGAAAAAAAACCCACATGATCATCTCATTAGATGCTGAAAAAGCCTTTGACAAAATACAATACCCCTTCATGTTAAAAGTATCAGAGTGATCAGGAATTCAAGGTGCATACCTAAACATAATAAAAGTGATATACATCAAACCAATAACCAACATCAAACTAAGTGGAGAGAAACTTGAAGCAATTCCACTAAAATCAGGGGCAAGACAAGGCTGCCCATTCTCCCCCTATCTATTCAATATAGTATTTGAAGTTCTAGCAAGAGCAATTAGGCAACAAAAGGAGATCAAGGGTTACAAACTGGAAAGGAGGAAGTCAAGAGATCACTATTTGAGAATGATATGATAGTATACATAAGCGGCACCCAAAAAACCCACAAGAGAATTCCTACAACTGATAAACAATTTCAGCAAAGTGGTTAAACATAAAATTAACTGAAACAAATTAGTAGCTTTCGTCTACACAAAGGATAAACAGGCTGACAAAGAAATTAGGGAAATGACACCATTTACAATAGTCACAAATAATATAAAATATCTTGGTGTGATTCTAACAAGCAAGTGAAAGATCTTTATGACAAGAACTTCAAGTCTCTAAAGAAAGAAATCCAAGAACTCAGAAGATGGAAAGATCTCCCATGCTCATGGATTGGCGGGATTAACATAGTAAATATGGATATCTTACCAAAAGCAATCTACAGAGACAGGCAGGAAATAATCAAACCAGGGCTGAAATCAACCAAGTAGAAACAAATACAAAAGAACTTCTGGGGGAATCACCATCCCTGACCTCAAGCCGTACTACAGAGAAATAGTGATAAAACAAACAAACAAACAAATAAACAAACAAACTACATGGTATTGGTACAGTGACAGGCAGGTAGATCAATGGACTAGAACTGAAGACCCAGAAATGAACCCACACACCTCTGGTCACTTAATCATTGACAAAGAAGCCATCCAGTGGAAAAAAGACACCATTTTCAACAAATGGTGCTGGTTTAACTGGTGGTCAGCATGTAGAAGAATGCAAATTGATCCACTCTTATCTCCTTCTACAAACAAAGCTCAAGTCCAAGTGGATCAAGGACCTACACATTAAACCAGATACACTGAAACTAACAGAAGAGAAAGTAGGGAAGAGCCTTGAATACATGGGCACAGGGGAAATTTTCCTGAACAGAACACCAACAGCTCATGCTCTAAGATCAACAACTGAGAAATGGGACTTCATGAAATTGAAAACCTTCTGTAAGGCAAAGGACACTGTCAATAAGACAAAACAGTAACCCACAGATTGGGAAAAGATCTTTACCAATCCTACATACAATAGAGGGATAATATCTAAAAAATACAAAGAACTCAAAAAGTTAGACTTCAGAGAACCAAACAACCCTATTAAAAATGGGGTACAGAGCTAATCAAAACAATTCAAGAGGAATCTTGAATGGTTGAGAAGCAGTTGAAGAAATGTTCAACATCCTTAATCATCAGGGAAATGCAAATCAAAACAACCCCGAGATTCCACCTCACACCAGTCAGAATGGCTGAGATCAAAAACTCAGGTGACAACAGATTCTGTTGAGGATGTGGAGAAAGAGGAACATTGCTGGTGGGATTGCAAGCTTGTACAACCACTCTGGAAATCAGTCTGATGGTTCATCAGAAAATTGGACATAGTACTACCTGAGGATCCAGCAATACCTTTCCTGGGCATATACCCAAAAGA
>NC_034613.1:142112600-142120492 GCF_900095145.1 Mus pahari
GGGATAGCATTTGAAATGTAAATGAAGGGGCTGGTGAGATGGCTCAGTGGGTAAGAGTACCCGACTGCTCTTCCGAAGGTCCAGAGTTCAAATCCCAGCAACCACATGGTGGCTCATAACCATCCGTAAGTGTCTGAAGACAGCTACAGTGTAATTACATATAATAAATAAATCTTTAAAAAAAAGAAATGTAAACGAAGAAAATATCTAATAGAAAAAATGTTAATGCTTCAGTTCTTGGGGTGGAAAGCAAACCTGGAATCTCGGTGAAAAAGTTTCTAACACTTTTTATTTATTCATAAACAGCAAAAAGGAAATAAATGGTCAAATGGGTCCTTGTTCTTTCACACTCACTCGTCACTAACCTTTCTGGGCTGGTGTGGCTTGGCTTCTGGCAGGTAAACACGACTTGATGTTTCTTGCTTTCAGATACTCTGGAGCTGAGCCCCAGCAGTGAAGGCTTGCTGTCGTCTGCGGGGGAGTCTGCGTGGGCGTCCGCGTGGAGACTGCAGAGTTGTCTCCGTTGAGCCCTCAGGAATTGAGCGATTTGGCTGTGCCAGACTGGAGTTTTTAAGCTAAATCCAGCCAATTACAACTAGGGCATTCCACACATTTCTTCATGGGCTTCTTTATCATTTGCACTCACACATGAGCTCTTTAAGGCCTGTTTTTCATAGTTATCTGGGGCGCCAGTGCAGTCCATGGCGTTGCCCCACCATGGCTCCCGGGGTAGGCATTAGTTGTTCTGATCACTTGCACTTACTCTGGGGCCGCAGGCTGCACGTGAGTGCAGCCACCGCGTGCGGCTTCGCAGCATCGAGAAAAATTCCTTCTGAGGCCATGTGCTCTTTACAGTCCTACTCAGAAGGGGTAAAAATAATCTTGGGAGGTAGAGTGAAGGATGGATCTGGGAGGGAGAGAAAAGGGGGAGGAAAAGGGGGGCAGGTTGAGATTGGTGAGGAGACAAGGGTGGGGTGGGGTGAGGAGAGTACAAAGGGTCAGGAATTTGATTGGAGGTGTGTAGCAGTGGGGAATGAGAACTGGAGGTAGCCACTAGAAAGTCCTAGATGCCAGGGACCCAAGAGGTTCCCAGGAACCAACAGCGATGACATTAGCAGAAATACCCAACAAAAGGGGAGACAGAACCTGCAGAGAACACACTGAGTTAGTATTCATGGTCCCTGATTGAGGGATGGGGCCACCTACCCATCTCAAAAATATTAATCCAGAATAACTGCTCCTGTCAAAAGGAAATTCAGGGACAAAGAGTGGAGCGGAGACTGAAGGAAAGACCATACAGAGACTGCCCCACCTGGGGATCCATCCCATATACAGTCACCAAACCCAGACACTATTGCAGATGCCAAGAAGTGCTTGCTGACAGGATCCTGATATAGCTGTCCCCTGAGTGGCTCTGCCAGAACCTGACCAATACAGATATGGATGCTCTCAGCCAACCACTGGACTGAGCACAGGGATCCCAATAAAGGAGTTAGAGAAAGGACTGAAGGAGTTGAAGGGGTTTGTAACCCCATAGGAAGAACAATATCAACCAACCAGACCCCCCAAAGCTCCCAGGGACTAAACCACCAATCAAAGAGTACACATGGAGGGACCCATGGGTCCAGCTGTATATATAGCAGAGGATTGTCTTATCTGTCTTCAATGGGAGGGGAGGCCTTTGGTCCTGTGGATGCCCCAGTGTAAGGGAATGCTAGGGCACTGAGGCGGGAGTTGGTGGATTGGTTGGGGAGCACCCTCATAGAGGCAGGGGGAGTGGGAAGAGGATAGGGGATTTGTGGAGAGAAAACTGGAAATTCGGATAACATTTTAAATGTAAGTTAAATAAAATAATCAATTAAAAAAAGAAAGAAAAATAGAACAGGCGTCTCTCATGAGCATGGTGGACAGATGGAAGACACCAGTAGCTTGGCCACAGAATCAATCTGTTAATCTGCATTTCAGAGGTTTTTTGGTGCCAACATGTGTGGGGCAATGGGCTATGCACAGTCTGGTCTCCAGTCCAGTTGAGGTCTGAACCCTGGTAGAACCTGAATGGGATAGTAGGCATTCCCTCATCTCTCCTGGATCCCTGGCTTCTGTCGAAGTTACCGACCCCACAGCCTCCACAGGAGAAGCATGGCTTTTAGTCACATACACAGTGTCCCAAGCTTCTGACCTTCAGGCTAGACGCCTTCCAGTTACCTAGCAACAGTAAGATAACATCCCACCATAAGAGGGGCTGTTTGGCCCCATCTCACTCTATCCTCATCCTCATCCTCTCTCACTCTCTTACTCTCTCCTCTCTCTCTCTAACCTCTTATTCTAGCCTTTCTTCTCTCCCTCTCTTTCCACCTTCTCTCCTTTCTCCCTGCCTTTCTACAATAAGGCTCTAAAACCATAGACTGTCTCTGTTCATCAAGGCCTGCTGTGCTTGGACAATGGGATAGCCTTTCTCCTAATGAGCCGTTTCTAATCTCCCACTGGAAGGCCTTCCTATGCTACAGCCACGGACCAGACTTAGGACTCTCGCCTGCGTGGGAACCTCTCTCTCTCTCTGCCCTCTCTCCCATAACCCCGGGACCGAGGGTGTCGCCTCGGGGCTCCTGGTATCAGGGACTGCCCCTTGTCTACTCCCCGCTGGGCGGGGTCAGTGGCTTAGATGCCCACCGGGGGCCGAGTGGAAAGCATCTGGCAGTCCTCCTGCGTCCACCTGCCCAGAGAACAGGAGCTCTGGCCAGAAGTAGGCTCTTTCCCTCCCCCTTCTTCCCCTAACTCCCCCCCCCATTGCCCACAAACATGGGCAGGACTCATCCTGGATGGTCTCTATTATGGGCTGAGTTGTTTCACCTCTTAGTTCATATGTTGAAATCCTAACTCTCTGTACCTTAGAATATGACTATTTGAAGGTGGGGTCTTCCTGGAGGTAATTAATGTAAAACTGTGGCCAGTAATGTAGGCTTTACCTTTTCAAACCCTATTTTTAATAAAGGTTCTTAAACATTTTAACTTTCCTTCTAGCCCACCACCCACCAGAGGTAGTGGAAAAGAAAGGTTATTATGATAAAGGGGAAGTAGATCTGTTTAGAAATGGTTCTTTGGAGTAAATCCCATCTGCGTTGTCAGGAAATCAGCTGTTCACTTCACAGGTCAGCGGTGGCAGCTTGATCCACTAGCTCTACCAATAAGTTCCTCTCACAGCCCACTGAGTCCTATTTACACTTCCGCCAAACATCAGGTGTCCTCCATGGGTCTTGCCTTATCATTGATCTTGCATCAATACATGGTAGCAAAACTCAAAGGGAGTCTGCATCAGCTGACATCACGCTGCCAATCAGCTGGAATCTTGCAATTGGCAAGATTCCCAGCACTCGGGAGGCAGAGGCAGACGGATTTCTGAGTTCGAGGCCAGCCTGGTCTACAAAGTGAGTTCCAGTGACAGCCAGGGCTACACAGAGAAACCCTATCTCAAAAAAACAAAAAACAAAAAACAAAAAACAAAAAAAAAAGTTCTCAGGCAACCCTCATTTGGCTACTTGTTGAATTCAAGGCTAGACTGAGCTATATAAGATATTATCTAAAAAAAAAAAAACCCTAAAAACATATTACAATGTGTTGATAAAATGATCATTTCAACATATCCCCTTCCTAACTAGACTAGCTTCCTTTAGGATCATGCTATGGTCTTCATAGAGGCCAACAGCTATCCTGAAATGGCTAGAAGCTAATGGTTTCAGATTGCACATACGGTCTCTGGACAATCAGACCCTGCATTTATCTTAGGAAAGTAGCCGCAGACAGCAGGGAAGACAGATGTCTGAGGTGGTATTCCAGTAAACATTGAGTGTGCAGACTGAAATGAAATTCAGATACTTTACAGGTACTATACATCTCTTTAATTTTAAGCCATTTAAAATATTAAACTATTGTTCTTCCACCTACAGGGTTGCAGCCCCCTTCAGCTCCTTGAGAACAATATGAACTAACCAGTACCCCCTGAGCTTGTGTCTCTAGCTGCATATGTAGCAGAAGATGGCCTAATCGGCCATCATTGGGAAGAGAGGCCCCTTCCTTGGTCTTGCAAACTTTATATGACCCAGCACAAGGGAAGGCCTGGGCCAAGTAGTGGGAGTGGGTGGGTAGGGGAGCAGGGGCGGGGGGGGTATAGGGAACTTTTGGGATAGCATTTGAAATGTAAATAAAGAAAATATCTAATAAAAAAAGAAAAGAATTAAAAAAATATTAAACTATTGCTACCCAGTGAGGACTTGGCCCTCGGGCTGTGTTTTGCTGACACCTGGTAGTACCTACCCATCATTTTAACCTGTGCTCAATGGGTAGCGTGGCGCTGTCCTGAAACAGAAAAGATTGCTTACAACTGTGGCTCCAAGGGCAACAATGCAGCTGCCCAGGCTAACCCCCATGCACAGGTGTCTTCTCCTTATGTGCACATGTGCATATCTGTACCAGCTTTCTCTTCATATAAGGATAGCAGTTTTATTACACTAGAGTCCAGCCTACTTGAAGTGGGAAAGTAAGGGTTCTCTGGAAAGTCAGTTGTTTTGGATAGTGTTTTGCTGGGGCAAATGCATGAAGGAGTCTTTTCTTGAAGCAGACACAGGTGAAAGGATGTTTTGCTAAAGCAAGCACATGAGAGGATACATGATGAAGGATTTTTCCCTAATAACATGCATGTATTGGTCCAACTTACATTGCATAGTTGAGCTCCATTTGTCAGGACTCCATAGAGAGAAACACACCAAAAACTTCTGGTGCTATGCTGGCAGCTTCTTTTTTTGGTTTTTCAAGACAGGGTTTCTCTGTGTAGCCCTGGCTATCCTGGAACTCACTTTGTAGACCAGGCTGGTCCCGAACTCAGAAATCCACCTGCCTCTGCCTCCCGAGTGCTGGGACTAAAGGCGTGCGCCAACACCGCCCGGTGCCTGAGAACTTTTTATTCTTCCACCTCCACCTCCTGGATCCTGGGATTATATTTGTGGACCATCATGTTTTGTTTTGTTTATGAAATGCTAAGAATCAAACCTAAGACAAAAAAATGTAATTTTTCAAAGCTTATTGCAGAATGAAAAGTGAGAGCTTCTTGTTAAAAAATAACAAAGAATTTCAAGACTGACAGCAGGACTATAAACGGAAGGTTCTCGAAGAAAGGCAGATTCATGACTGCACAAGTCTCGTGCCAAGAAACCGGCCTAGCTTGGAATGAGAGGCAGGTGAACTAAATAAGTAAGAAATAAGGCAATCTACTGGAAAGTGTGTGTGTGTGTGTGTGTGTGTGTGTGTGTGTGTTTTCCTCCCTAGTGTGTCCCCTTTGGAGACATCAGCTCAAGTGATCTTACCACTTTGGCATCCCAAGGACTACAGGTATTCTACTCAATGCAGCTGGTTACAAATGTTCACATCATATCGTCTTCTTTTTATTTGCTCAAACTTCTTTTTTAAAAACACGATTACTATTTTTGTTATTTAGTGTGTGTGTGTGGGGGGGGGGTTAGGCACACATATGCCTTGGTGCACGTGTGGAGGTTAGAAGACAGCCTGTGGGAGTTGGTTCTCTCCTTCCACCTTGTGGACCATATATATTGAACTCTGGCCAGCAGGCTTGGTGGCAAATGCTCTTACCAGTTGAGCCGTCTTGTTAGACCTGCTCAATTTGCTAAAACCAGGATGCAAGCTGGATTTAAAAAAATCAGTTGGTAGAAGGCTCTGATTTTCATGGGCACAGTGCTCCACATTTATTAAGGTCTTAGATTAAAGACAGCAGCTTGGGAGGGGGACTGAAGTGGTAGCTCAAGTGGTAATGTGCTTGCCTTGAGTTTGATTCCCAGAACCCACACAACATTAAGCCCAGCACAGTAGTATCCCTTATAATTCTGAGGCTGAGGAGGTAATTAGAGAGAGACAGGTTGATCCCTGGCATTCACTGGCCAGCCTAGTTTACCTGATAAATGAGTGACCCTCTCTCAAAACATGGTAGCTGCCTCCTGAGGTTGCTCTCTGCCCTCTACATATGTGTGCACACACACAAACAGTGGAAAATAGGCTTTTCACCTATTTACAGAAAGAGTTAAACAAGACCTACTATAATTCATTCATGGGAATTTCAAAATGTTGAAGGTGGTTTCTGTTTCTGTCGAAGCTATAATATAAGTTTAAAGTTTCATCGATTTCCCTATTTCCTACATTCAGTAAGAGGGCAAGAGTGTAATGCAGTGGGGCCTCTTTCTGTGTTAAATGAGGTGGGCCACAGAATGGGCTTCCCCTCTCTTTAGTTCGGGATGAATCCTGTGATCTACAAAGGAACAACATGCTCTTGTATCCATAGCAAGTCTTGTGCTTGTAAAAGAGCAACCAGCTCCCATTCGGTCCTTTTCATTTCCAGAAACAAGAACCTGATTCTTAGAATCTCTTGCATAGTGTTGGCTTTGTCTGGCTCCATGGATGACAAATGGCAGTGGAGCCAATTTGTTGAGAATTACCTTCAGACCAAGGCTTCCCACGCTTAAGGAAAGGGAATAAGCACTTTTCCTTAAAGAAGCCATTTGTATGTGTTAAAATGACTTATTGACTAAAATATAATTGGACAAAACAACTAGTGGAGCCATACATATGTAACATCTTGAAAATAAAAAAAATGTGTTTACTTATGTTGCAAGCATTGCACTTTATTACATGAAAACAAAACCCACAAAACCTCGGGAACTGGGAGTGTGGCTTAGTTGCTGAAGTGCCCTCTGAGCACACATGCTCAGCACTGGTATAAAGTAAATGAAGGAATGCACTGCTTTCATCCCAGCAGTGGTGGACGGAAGAAGTCAGAGGTTACTCTCCTTACATAGTGACTTCAAGGCTGCCTGAATTACATGAGAGCATGTCTTGGCGTTCTATCGTTGTAAAGCGATACCATGACCATGGCAGCTTTTATAAAGGAAAGCATTGAACTTGGGCTTGCTTACAGTTTCAGAGGTTTATCGGCATGGGAGGAAACATGGTGGGACTCAGGTAGGCATGGTGCCAGAGAAGGAGCCTAGAGTTGACATTTGGATCTGGATCTGCATGCAACAGGAAGAGAGATCCTGGGCCTGGCTTGAGTTTCTGAAACCTCAAAGCTCACCCTAAGCGGCACACTTCTTCCAACAAGGCCACAACTATTAATCCCTGTCAAGTAGTGCCATTCACTAATGACCAGACAGTCAAATCTATGAGCCTACAGGGACCATTTCTATTCAAACCACAACACCCTGTATCTCAAAAAAAAAAAAAAAAAAAAGATTTTTTTGTGTGTGCAAATCTTGGAGCTATTTAAAGTACTCACCTTGGAAGAAACAGCATGGAAAAAAATCATAGTTTCACATTGTATTAGTTACTTTTGTGTTGGCAGGATAAAATATCATGACCCAAAGCAGTTCCTGTGAGAGAATTCATAATTCTCAGAGGAGGCATAGCAGCATGTAGTGGAATGAGGAGGCTATCAGGTCACACCGGGAGCCAAGAGAGAATTAGAAGAGGGCCAGGGTTTAAAGCTCAAAGCCCACCCAGTGGCCTACTTCCTCCAAAAGGCTGCCCCTCTTAAATTTAGTTCCATATATCTCCACAAATGCACTGCAACCGAGGCCAAGTGATTAAATATCTGAGCATATAAGGGACATTGCTCAATTCAAAGCACCATTCATGTAATATATAACTGGAAGAATTATATATTACTTCTTTGTTTATAATGATTTCTATCAATGTTTGTTGGTTGCGGGCGTCTCTGCCACCACCACAGCTAGCAGAGTAACAATCTGCAGGAGGCATAAAGGTAGTTTGGTTCTTTCTTTCTTTCTTTCTTTCTTTCTTTCTTTCTTTCTTTCTTTCTTTCTTTCTTTCTTTCT
>NC_034613.1:142120575-142147368 GCF_900095145.1 Mus pahari
GCCACCACTGCCCAGACTATTTTCTTAACTATATACAAAATATCTATTTACAAGCCTGATTCTACAACCAATGTTCTAGTGTTTTAGAAATCTTTCTATCTGTGTCATTCTACCAAGCTAGTCCACCTTTCTCTTGAGCTCCTCCAAACCCAAGAGAGCTCCTTAGCTGCCCTTCCTCGAATCCCGTTTCCCCCTGTGTCCTGCCAGCTGCTTCTCTGTGGTTCCTGTAAGCCCAAAGAAAAGCGCTATCTTTTACCAGGCGCTTCTTCCATGAAGGTCTTCCAAGCCAAAAGACAGTCCAAAGCAAGAGCCCACTGAGCCCTCTCTAAGGTCCAGTTGCTACCTCCTCCCTTACATCCTTGTAAGCTGAGCCAAGTCACCATCATGGTCCAGGCTGACCCATTTCACTTGTAAGGTAGGGCAGCTCAAGGCCATCCAGCTGGCTTCGCCTGGGGTCAAAGAGCAAAGACCACAGGCTTCTCCCAAGTAATTTCCCTTAAATAGGCAGGAACTTTCCATTCTTTAGCATTATTATCTAAGGAGGGTTTTAGAGGCACACCCAAGCTGCATCTCTATAGGACATACCTAACTGCACCTGACAAATGTGCTATCTTTCTAAGCTTGTATTATTGTGCTCTATGAACAATAATCAAATATTCTGTAACACCTGTGTGTTTAACATTCTGGTTCCCCTGGTACTTATCTGTGAGCACAAGTTATCTGCACCTCCCACAACTGATTTCTTAACAATGAACTATTTTTTTTTTTAAATATAAAACCTATTTTTATGTTCCTTGGTGTTTTGCCATGTGAGGGTGTCAGAAGCCCTGAATCTGAAATTACAAATAGGTATGAACCGCTATGTGAGTGCTGGGAATTGAACTTGGGTCCTCTCTGGAAGAGCAGCCAGCGCTCTTAACCACTGAGCCATCTCTCCAGTCCAAACTACTTAACTTCTCCAATCATTCTTTTGTATGTTGTACCAGGGGAAATGGAGTCTCACTATATAATTTCTAAAGGCCTGGACCTTGCTCTTTAGCCTTAGCTAACATTGAATTCAGAGTGCTAAGATTACGGGTGTTTACAACTACTCCTGTCTTAGAAGTATTTTTCTTATTTCTTACTTTTTAGCACTGACTCCCTGTCCGCACACATACATGTCCATCTAGCCACTCCCATCTGCAGGTTCTTCTTTATAGTTTGTTTGTTTGTTGGTTTGTTATGAGTCTCCAGAATATGTCTGGGAAGAAGTTTCAATAAGTAATCTTTCTTGTCTCTCTCTTATTTCTTGAGCCCCTAGTCAATTTTGCTTTGATAGGGTCTTGTAGAGGAAAAAGTCGAAAATCATGAGGGGACATCAAGATGGCTCAGTGGGTAAGGGCACTTGCCACCAAGCCTGACAACTTGTTAGCTCCCCAGAACCTATATGGTGTAAGAAGAGAACCAATCCCCTCCCTAGCATTTTGACCTCCATATATGTGATAAGCTCCAACCCCCAAGTAAATACAAATTTTAAAAATACCAGAATCCATGAGCTGTCAATTTTCCTTCTACCCATCAATTTCACAGGGTGCCCACTTGGACCACCTTTCAGGAGTACAGAACCTTACAGCACAGAGTGGACTAGTGTGTTCTGCACTTGGCTTAGCCCCTGGGGTGTCAGAACGCCACTCTGGGAGGCGAAACACAGAGGTACTAGTGCTATGTTCCTGTTCTCCATTGGGGTGCTGGACTCATGAGACACCGACACGCCACTCAGGGGAGACAAAACGCAGCCTAAGATAGGGGCCCCAGCCGGTGTTTCTCCAAGTGAGAAATGGCACGGGCTGGGACAAAGGCTGTGCTTCTCAAACTCCTGGACACCCAGACGTTGCTGGGAACTGTGAGGTTGAAAATTGAGAGGAAAAGAAGCAATCTAGCTTTGCTCAGGGGGAGTGCCAGGAGTGTGGCGAGGCCTTCTGTGGGAGACTTAGGCATGGCTCTATATGACTAAGGCCTCCAAGAGCGGTCCTTGATGAGGTAGTCCTTGCTTGTCCAAACTCTTTACTCATGGCAGAAAAGGATACATGCGACTTACTCAGGGTGAACCAGAGATTAAATACCTTTTGCAGGAAGCAGAGATTAAATACCCTTTGCAGGAAGGGATGCCCAGGAAAGGAAGCCAAGGAGGGGAAGCTTATTCCTTAAACTCTCAGGGCCTATTAGATATCTCATTAGCATAGGGAACTCTAGGCTCTATGATATGTGACCTGTTGTGGTCATGTGTTCCAGGACAGGAACCAGGTCGAGAATAGATTAAATGCCTACCTTTCTCAATTGTGAGAATTGCCAGGGTTCCCTAAGCTGCTCAACCATACCAGTTTTTCTGTCTGGGGACACCATTCTACTTGCCCCACAGGTTAGTATTTTGTTCTCATTTCCCTTGCCCAGAGAAGTCTGTTCTGTTGCCAGTGGACAAACTATTTAATGGTTCTCCTGGTGACTCTGTGGCTGATAAAATTTAAAGAGAGTGTTTTCTGCTTACAAGTCATGAAGTTCAAACCAGGGAAGGGATTGGAGATCCTCCTGACAAAGGCTTTGGACAAGCCATGTGAGAACTAGAAGCCTTTTGTCCTCACCGTGTCCTGGGTCCATTCACAGATAAGGACATAAACTTTCTAAGATTTCTGACATCTTAAGCATTACTGGCTTTTACTTCAGGTTTTCTTGTTCTGGTAGGCTTGAGACATTGGCTTTGGTCTTCAAGGGTTTCTGCATCACTGTCACCAAACCATCTCTTCTCCTCTTCTACCTGTTCTTCACTGTTGTCCTCGTCCCTCCTCCCCTCACCCATAAAGAGGATGTTCCCATGGTAGAGATAGCAGGGGGAGGCCTAGTTCAAGTTGGATCATACTTCCCATGACTTGCATTTAAATGTTTTTTGGATAATTATTAAGACTGGATATTTATACCTTGCATTTGAATACTGTGCTGCTTTCTTTGTAAACTAGATATAAGTCATCTGCAAGGAGGGACCCTTAATTGAGACAGTGCCTCCATCAGATTGACCTGTAGGCAAAAGTACAGGGGCATTTTTTAAAATTAATGACTGATGTGGGAGGGCCTCCTGTGGGCAGTGCCACCCCTGGGCAGTCACTCCTGAGTTGTATAAGAAAACAGATTGGGTAAGCCAGGAAGCATAATCACTGCTTCAGTTCCTGCCTCCAAGTACTTGCTTGAGCTTCTGCCCTGGCTTCCCTTCATGATGGATGATAATCTGTAAGATTGGATAAATTCTCCTCCCCAAGTTATGTTTTTTTTTTGTTGGTGGGTTTTTTGTCATTGTTTTATCATAGCAATAGAAACCAAAGTAAAACAGATATAGCTTATGTGATTTTATTGTTGTTGTTACTGTCTGTTTTGCATGTGTCTTAGTCACTATTCTATTGCTGTGAAGAGATACCATGACCACAGCAACTCTTATAAAGAACAGCATTTAATTGGGGCTTGATTAGTTTTAAAGAATTAGTCCACTGTTGTCATGGTAGCATGCAGGCAGATGTGGTGCTGGAGAAGTAGCTGAGTTTTATATCCAGATCAGCAGGCAGCAGGAAGAAAGAGACTGAGACTGGAATGGGCGTTTTGAAACCTTAAAGCAGCTCCCCTCCCCATTTCTCCAACAAGGCCACACCTCCTAAAGCTTTCAAATAGTGGCACTCCCTGGTGATCATGTATTAAAAGTTATGAGATTATGGGGAGCACTCTCATTCACATCAGTTTGTACTTGTTTCTTGAGATAGTCTAAGTATGTAGACCTAGCGAACATGGAATTCACTATGTAGAACAGGCTGCTCTTGAACTCACAAAGTTGTCTGTTTCTGCCTCCCCAGGGTTGGCATTAAAGCCTTGTGCCACCAAGTCATGCAAAATGATTTTGAAAACAAAATTCTGTATCAAGTCATCAACGATGACAACCAGAACTTTTTTTTTTTTTCAAACAAAATTTTAGGTTTCATGATCTGTGGATTGGGGGTTGGATACAGGTAGATACATGCCACTCTGCCCCTTCACTTAGGTTCCCTAAAGCTAGCTACAACACAGCCATTAAAATGAAGGCATTAACTTGGATGAAAACAACTAAGTAAATTCCAGACTGGACCCAGATTTCCCTAGCTTTGTCCTACCCTGTGACAGTATCTCAGCCTTTCCATTATGTCTGCAATCATGCTGCTTTGAAAGGCTGGCTATGAATTATTTTAAATGTAATTTTATCGTTTGTATTGTGTGCACACATGAGGTGAGTGCAGGTACCCACAGAGGAGAGGTATCAGATTCCCCTGGGGCTGGAGTTACTGGTGGTTATGAACTATCTGATGTAGGTAGGGGGAACTGAAGTCAGGTCGTCGGAAAAAAGCAGTGTGTGCTCTTAACTGTGGCACCATCTCTAGCCCCTAGCTAAAGGCTCTTCAATCTGATAGTGTCCAATGTTTTCTTATCATTTAGCCATAGCACACAGAATTATGGAGACTGCAATAAGATATGCAATGAGCCCTTCTCAGCACATGGTGTATTCATAAGAATGCAACTATGAAGTAAAGAAGCAGTTTATTCCCAGGCAAATACAAGTTTCCATTCCCTAGTAAATGAACCCAAGTCACCCAGAACAACATGTTTATTTTTGAATGCCATGATCTCTCATGGAGGAGGTTACAGGAGCAAAAGTTCATGGGTTTATCGAGTATTCTTCGAATGAAAAAGAAAAATCAAAAAGGAAAGTCGGGACCATTCCACTCCTAGGTATGGTGGAGAAAAAAACTGTACTATAGATAAAAGGGAGAGCATAACCAGAGGCAGGGACATGTGGGAGAGTCCAGGGTGAACCTGACCTCTAATCTGGGCCATGTGAGAAGGGGGCGGGAGGGGGAAAGCCGAGAGAGTAAAGGACAAGCCATCTGAGAACTAGAAGGCTTTTGTCCCCTCTGTGTCCTGGGTCTTTCTCCACCACAGCACAGTGCTGATTGGGGTGCCTAAGGTACTTTTGGCTTCCCTTGGATCCTTCTCTGAACATGGCTGCCATTATCCTGGCACACCTCCTGTCTTTTGTCCCATCTGGATCTCTGTTGCTAAAAGTCTCCTGAGCTACCTCTAATAGCTATGACCTATTCATTCCTTCCAACCCTTCTAATCTTTGTAACGTTCTGTCAATGTCTGGAGCTGTCTGGGGCTAACTGGGCAAAGAAAGCAACATGAGTAGCTGACTGTTTCCCTGGGGCATCAGGATCAATGGACCTTCCAGTAAGCCTCTCAGAGACACGCCAGGAACCCAGCAGAAGAATCTCCATTTCTCAGAGATGAGTTGACTTCCAAGAAGCTCAACCCATCGCAGCTGATGGGGACTGGCGATGAGTGTTGAATGCCTCCTTACTTGGTCTGTGTTGGCATCCCAGTTTGGTAAGATTGAGGACAATATTCACTTAGATCACCTTTCTGCATTGAACCCTGGGGGCCCTGGGCCCACTGCAGCCAGTTCCTGGTCCCTTTCCTCAGTAGTAAAAGAGACCTAAAAGCGGCTTACGATCAGCTCAGGTGGGTTGATAAGAAGACACTTTCTAATAGGCTGATGAGAGCCTGAGGTTTCTTAGAAAAGGGAAGCTTCTCTGGGTCTTCCAGTTATACAAACTGCTGGTTGAAAAAAGGTAGTCTGTTCCCTGTTGCCTCCTTCCTCCAGAGGGGGTTGAGGGAGAACGGGGTGGTGGTGGTGGTGGTGGTGGTGTTCTGACTCAGTATTCAGAGGTAAAAGCCAGTCAGGCAGAGGTGAGGGCAAAACCAGATGAAAGGGAGAACAAATTGGGATAAATTCTTAGGACCACAGTTGGAGTCCCCTTAAGACACAGTTGGGTCCTAGACTGTCTGAATGTGTGGACTGTAAGAAAGCATATCCTCCTCCTCTGTAGGGGCTATAATGGAGAATGGTGACTTTTTACTAAGGTTCTTACTCAGCTCTGGCTCAGTGACTTTGAGACTAAAACAGAGGAGCTCCTTTAAGGGGTACATTCCAGCCACGGAGGAGGGAGAACCAGGGGGTCAATGTAAGGTAACTGATCAGGGTGGCTAAGATTCGCTGTAGCCACTTGCCAGACTCCCTTGGCAGTCTGAGGGTTGAATGATCCTGCATCTGGCCACTCCACATTAAGAGTGGACTATTCTAGCAGAGCTTCTGTGGTGACAATTTAGCCCCATAGTCTGCCTCATGAGACTCCTTAAAGTATTTCAGCATGCAGCTCACGGGCAGTCTGGCTGTGGTAGGTCCAACAGAAAAAGTACCGTATGTCAACAGTCAGAGAATTTAAACAAACTCAGTCATGGTAGATACCTTCACGCATACACCAGAACCAGGACAGAAGGGGCATCTCTTCTGTCCCAGAGACTGGGTCTATAATTGTTTCCAATCTCCCCTAAGTTTTTCCAAAAGTCTGGATTCCAAAACAGAACAGAACAACTAACTCACCAATTGGTCTGAGTTTCAGAGCATATTGGCCAGCAATTTACTTTCATTTGGTTTTCAATTTGTAAATTTGTGGTAGTCAAAGTCTGGGCTCCCCAGGCCTCTCAAATCTGCTGTAAGGGCTCAAAAAATCGCTGAAGGAAGACCCCCCCAACTCAGATAGTATGTGAAAACAAAGAGCGTTTATTCTGGAGAAACAACCAGTATGCAGGGGTCAACCATTCTTTGAAATGGTGATGGTGACCCCCAACAAAGGCACACAGTCCTTAGAGGTAACCGGGGGAACTCTCTAGAAGGATTCGGTAATCTAAATTTCATTGGTGGGTGCTAGGGGTCACAGGTGGCCAGTGGTCTGCATTCCTATGTCATGAATGTTTAATCACATGAAATAGGGCTGCCCAGCAGAGATGGCCCATTCTGAGATATTTTCCCATTTTTGTAGCTATCCCTAGGCTATTCTTTGGGAGAGAGTATTAAGATCTTATTCTAGATTTTATGGTTTCCTCCTAGAGCTGGTGTCTTATGACTTAGTTTCTGGGACTTACGGTCTGTTCCTGAAGCTGTACCTTATGGATTTTTTTTTTTTTTTGAAATCAGGGCTGGTCCTTAAATGGAGGCAATGGAGGTTTACCTTTCACTGCAAGCATGCTCACTCCTGTCTAGGGTTATATGCTCCCAGGCCTCTTATGAAACTCGCTCCTGTCTAGGGCCAATTCCCTATTAGCGACCTTAAGTTGCTGGCAGCAGTGGTCTTGGGCTCCTTGGGCTTCCAATTCCACCTCAGACTTGCTCTCACTTGGGTATCATCCCTGAGTCTGGCTCCTCAAGGGATCTTGTTGAAGCCTCCAAAAATGTTATGAAGTTTGATACACCAGGAAATAAACCACAGATTCAATTCTAATTGTAATTAGCTGAATTTATTAAAACCTGCTAGCAAGGCAACAGCCTTAAAGCCCAATCAAAGGTGTGTTGTCCAGCAGGGGCTAAGGGAAGGGTTTTTAAAGGTGGAGACCACAATTCTCTTGCTTCTGTGGAACCAACCTGCAGCTGAGAATCTTCTTCAATCCCCTCAGCTATGTGAAGAGCTGTCTCGTTCCCCCTGTACTTAGCAATAAGAGGGTTTAGAGAAGCTGAAGCAAGTGGTTTATTATCTTACAATAGGTACACCATTCTGGGGAAGGTACAGCTTTCTAGGAACCCGTCTTTCAGGAACTTAGGGCAGAGGCCAAGGCTATCCAGAGGGCACCTGGTAGGGAATGGAGTCTTCCTAGACCTACAGTTTATAGGTCGTAACACCCTAAACCAAGTCTTTTTTAAAAATGATTTATTTACTTATTCATTTTTGTATATGTGAGTGCACTATCTTCAGACACACTAGCAGAGGACATAATACAGATGGTTGTGAGCCACATATGGTTGCTGGGAAATGAACTCTGGACCTCTCAATGAGCAGCACCATGGAGCCATCTCTCCAGCCCGTAAACCAAGTCTTTAGGGGGCAGGCAGGATATGCTATATTCCAAGGATACCTGCCTACTCCCACAAGTCCACACATAAGCCAAATCCCTACCCCTCACAAAACTTGCCAACAGGTGGAACAGCTTTCACCCAAGCACTCACTGATGTGTTTATAATATATATATATATATATATATATATATATATATATATATATATATATATAGAGAGAGAGAGAGAGAGAGAGAGAGAGAGAGAGAGAGAGAGAGAGAGAGAGAGAGAATATGTTCTATGGGGGGGGTGAGGTATGGGGGGAAGGGGTGTCTTAGCAGGCCATGCCAAGGCATCCCTTCCCCCTGAGGGACCAGCCACATGATGGTATAGTATAGAATAGAGTTTATTCAGGGCGTGGGGAGGGGAATTAAGACGGTAGTAGATAATCCCAGCACTTGGGAGACAGAGGCAGGCAGAGTTCTTAGTTTGAGGCCAGCCTGGTCTACAGAGTGAGTTCCAGGACAGCCAGGGCTACACAGAGAAACCCTGTCTCGAACCCCTCCCCCCAAAAAAGAGGGTAGTAGAGGCAGAGAGAGAGAGAGAGGGGGGAGTAGGCAAGCAGCCCCTTTTATAGTGGGCCTGGCCTACCTGGCTGTTGCCAGGTAACTGTGGGGTGGAGTTTAGACAGAATGTTAACACTCACACTTGCTTCTAACCTCATGGTCAATATATATTGACTCCAAATACATCTACAACATAATATACTCCAACATCTTAATATGGAAAGGGGCTTCCAGATGCAAAAGGGAACACCAACTATTAACTGTCTTTTGTTACAGGAACTCCTTGAAGCGGTCTCCTCCCCACCCAAGTGGTCATCTTCTCTCTAGTGGACATCAAGAAGACAACCAGGCCAATCCACTGGCTCAACAGGCCACCTTGTCATATCCAGATCAAGTCCTAACAACAAAAACACCATCTGTAAAAGTAACTTTTATTCAGTTACAGTAATTGGAGGCTTCCTGCCTGTCTGCTAACCTAGGCCTAATCCTGGAAGCTTCTAGCCTCGGTACAATCTAATCTAGGCCTAGAACGCTTTTAGTCTCTGAGACTTAACTGCTGAATAAGCTCACCCTTTCTAGCTCTTTCTGAACTCCAGCTGGCTGGTCAACTCACCTGTTCTGGCTCAAAACTCCTCTCCACAGCAACTGATTCAATCTGGATTGTCTCTCTCAGCTTCTCCTGAATTGCTCTGCTTGGCCTTATACTAACTCTTGGAATCTAATCTAATCTAGCTCGTGCTGATTCTCTGGCTCATTGTCTTTATCCATATCTAGTTTTTTCTTTCTCTGAAACCTGTCTGTGTACAACGGTCCCAGTAAAACTGCTTCTCTTCCTTTTCTCTCCGCACCCTCTTGAGTAGCCTCTCTTGTCCCTGATCCCCTCCCTTCCAGGTACGCTGGATACCCCAGACTACATCCCAATTTCTGCTTTTCCTGGAAGGATTCAAGGAAGACCTTTTGCAGATCACAGTCCATTATAGACCATTTCCTCTCTTCTGGAGACAAATGGTATCCTTTGGCTACAAGAAATGCTCCAATTCTCCCACAAATCTTTCTTCACTTCACTATCATGCTGCCCTGGACATAGATTATCTAACCCACAGGTGTTCTGGCCCAGCCTCACAGACTGCTTCAACTAGGCCTACACACTCCTTCCCCAAGATGGTCCCACAACCTGGACAGCAGGGAAACAACCAGCTCTTCCTGGATTGGCTGACATTCCAGCTTTTTACCCCCACCCTAAAATGCACCCCAATGTCAGCAGGAAGTAGTCATGGACATGCTTGGCAACATCCCTTACTCATTGATGGCCAACAAAAGGCTGGGATGTTTGGTTTCGGACCTTGGACAAGTCACTGAGGTGCATATTTTACAGGTCTGTCTCTGTCTCTGTCTCTGTCTCTCTCTCTCCCTCTCTCCCTCTCCTCAGCTCCCTCTGTGCCTACCTTTTCTTTCTCTTCTCTCTTCCTGCCTCCCCATGGTGACTCCCCTGGCCCCTCGATCCTTGGAGTCAGTAAACTCAGCCAAGAGCAGCTTCTCAATAAACCTGCCTTTACTATAAGCTAATCTGGCTTGCATTGGCTCATTTCACCAGAGGCAGAGAAATAACCTATCACAGATTTCCTGTATATCAGATATTTACATTATGATTCATAACAGTAACAAAATTACAGTTTTGAAGTAGCAACACAATAATGTTATGGTTGGGGATCACCACAACATGAGGAACTGTATTAAAGGCTCGCAGCATTAAGGACAGTTGAGAACTACTGCTCTAATGAGATAGCAGGGCCCTGCTATCAGACTCATCTTTCTTTTTTACCTCAGAGAATTTGAACCCTTAAGGTAAGGAGTTCACAGGAAGCTGACATCCAAGACAAAACACAAAAGGCTTGCACTTCCACACCTAGGCACAAAGAATTTGGCAAGGACTGAGTGGGGGATTGTACACTGGAGTGCCCCCTCCCCCCACAAAACAACAACAATCAAGGGCTGGAGAGATGGCTCAGTGCACTGCTCTTACAGAGGTTCAGAGTTCAACTCCCAGCAACCACATGGTGGCTCACAGCCATCTGTAATAGAGTCTGATGCCCTCTTCTGGTGTATCTGTAGACTGCAACAATGCACTCACATAAAATAAATAAATAAATCTTTTTAAAAAGGACTTTTTTCTTTTTAAAACTGGATGAAGTGATATCATCAGGACTCCATTTTGCTCAGCCAGACAAACAAAAAAAACCTTGTCTCCATTAACAGAGAATAGAAGCAACCTGGAGTTCTGCTCCCTTCCACCCAGTAATGGACTAGATAACCCACCTTGGACCTAATTAGCCCATGTTCTAGCCTTTGTCTCCTGGCTTCTGGTAGATCATGAAGACAGCCATAGGCAGGGCAGGACAGAAATTAAACATGTAGGTAACAGAATAGACTACAAAGCATACATTAATATGCAAAATAAACAAAGCCTGTAAGACTTGATTATCACCAGGGTTCACAGGTAAACGAATCCTTCACACTTGGGCTCTAACTTCTTCCCTTTCCTTATTAGTATGTTAAAAGGACTTCAGGATGTCCCTGGGACTCCAAAACTGCAGGAGTCAGAATAAATCTTTCTATGGGAGAACAAAGGACTGTAAAAGCAGAAGTTTTCTACTCACTGCCATAGAAAAACCCAAGATCTGAGGCTCCCAGGGAAAATGGGGGTGCTTCCCTATGAGGCCTGTGGTCTCCAAGCCTAGAGCTGGATAAAATTACCACCCCCAAACTTCTGTCTTCTAGTTTCCAAAGGCACTTAAAAGAAGCTAATAACTCAACATTTGCCCAAACTACAAAGAAATCATTTTCCTTTATCAATTTCTGTTTCCTGGTTTCATTTGAAATTCAGGTAAACTAAAATGAAGGACTTATGGCCCTAAGTGCCTGGGAAAGCTATTTCCACAAAAATAGAAATCTGTTTATTCTCATTCACTTTCACAGAAAAGACGGTTCCCTCGATTGCTAAAAATAGAAATTCAAAAACATATATTCGTTTTTCTTTCCAGGTATGTGTGTACTGGGAGGTGGGGGTGGGGACAAGTGTCAAAGCAACAATGACAGGGAACTCTTCTAAGTCAAGACCCTTGATGGTCATACTATCACAAGGTGCGGCAGTGCCACCTAGTGGGCAAATGGCAGAGATGCTCTCAATACCCTTAAGTAGTGGTTCTCAACTTTCCTAATGCTGCAACCCTTTAATACAGGGGAATAATAAAAAGCTCAGGAGTTGTTCCTCATGCTGTGGTGAGCCCAAAGCATAAAGTTATTTTGTTGCTACTTTATAACTAATTTTGCTGATGTTATGAGTCATAATTTAAATATTTGATATGCTACTCTGATGAAAGGGTCATTCAACCTGCAAAGGGGTCATGACCCACAAGTTGAGAACCACTGCCCTAGAATAAGTATATGTGTACTCCCACAATTTTCCAGCCTAAAATTTCGAGTGCCACAGTTGAGAAATCCTGTCCTATGAAAACTTAGGTCTTTTATTTTGGTTTATAAAGTTGTATTATATGATTTTAGATGGGGACATATGACAAAGGCAGAGCTACTAAATAGCAGAAGCCTGTCACAGAAAATGGGGTAGCATTTTTGAGCTGTTGTTAGTCTAGGGGCAGCATGTTCACGGTACAAAGCGGGGAGTGACTTCACAGAAAGAGTACCAGCGAAAGCGCGCCTAGGCTTCCAGCTAGTATCCAAAAAAAAAAAAAAAAAGAGAGAGAGAGAGAGAAAGAAAGGAACTTGGCAAAGTAGGCACAGGAATGCTTTATAAGCAGCTTCTGAAACCAGGATGCTTTTTATTACTCCCCCGTATAACACAGTATTCTTTTTTCTCTGGAGATACCTGAAGCCCATGTTCTTTAGAAAGCTTTGTATTTCAGAAATCAACTAGAACACAAATTTTTAAACGGCATACTATTTTAATAGTATAATCTGATCGGAATGGAGATCTTTCTGGAAATTCCTTAGATGGCTCTGATTCTTTGAGACAGGGTCTCTGTCTGTATCCCAGGCTGGCATCAAACTCTAAACACCTCACTCAGCCTCTTTAGTGCCACTACAGCCAGCAGGTTTTGTTTTAAGGACATCTGTCACAGAGGCCATCCATCTTCCCCACTGGCATATTAAGTGACAGCCACAGAAGTCATCTTTTCCAAAGCCAATGAATAAGGTCTTTGTTAAAACTGGGCAAGAGAGGGAACAGTCAAGAACTCCCTGTTTAAGCAATCCATAACAGCTTACCACTTGAAGAAATGGAAACTGAGCTGGGTAGTGGGACACTGGGAGGAAGAGGCAGATGGATCTCTGAGTTCAGGGCCAGTCTAAGTTCCAGGACAGCCAGGGCTACACAAAGAAACTGTCAAGAAAGAAAGAAAGAGAGAGAGAGAAAGGAAGGAAGGAAGGAAGGAAGGAAGGAAGGAAGGAAGGAAGGAAGGAAGGAAGGAAAAGAAAGAGGGAGGAAGGAAGGGAAACTGTCTATTCTCTCTCTCACACACACTCACCAGCTGGAGAGGCTAGGGCATAGCCTCTTCTGGCCATAGTGTTCCTATCATGTTTAGCCTTTGGCTTACAAGTTCAGTTTCATTTGTATTTTCTTTCCCCACACTCACCTGTTCTTTGACTAAGACACTGACTGGAAGACTTCCTCACCAACTTCTTGGTGGATCCAGTGTCAATCCAAAGATGGGAGGACAAAGACCACAGATCCAAATCATCATGACCAAATCAACTAAAGCAAGGCTTTTCATTCATCTACACAGGGCTGCTTACCCCTAAAGCAGGGTCAGCATTGGATGTGAGGAACACAAGACTTATTTTATAGCTCAGGGATAGAAGATTTCCAAATGGCGGATTTGGCAGGCAAAATAGGTGGGGTTACAGGAGCAGAACGTAAGGATAACAAGTTAGCCCCTCCTGAAACAAAGACATGGTCTCAATGTGAGCAGAACAAGGTAGTTATAGGTGGTCACCTAACCCTTTGAAACAAAGGCAGGGCTGCAAGATGGTTACCAACAACTTTATGAAACAGGAATGATCGCCATTCCTGGAACAGGCAGGCAGAATCTTTTGTAGTTAAGGTTACAGGTGGGGCACAGACTAATCCTTCAGAAACAGAGGTTTAATCATAAACAGGAATGAACCTAGTTTTCACTATAAGATGGCTTTTAAGCTTAAGGTGGAGGCAGCCTGGCTCTTCATCAGCTTTTTGCCATTGGTTTGTCTGTCTTTCTGTCTTGTCTTCTCTCTCTCTCTCTCTCTCTCTCTCTCTTTGGTTTTTCGAGACAGGGTTTCTCTGTCTAGCCGTGGCTGTCCTGGAACTCACTCTGTAGACCAGGCTGGCCTCGAACTCAGAAATCTGCCTGCCTCTGCCTCCTGAGTGCTGGGATTGAAGGCATGTGCCACCACGCCCGGCTCTCGGAGTAATTTCTTATTTATTTTTATTTTTTATTTTACATATATTTTTTAAGGTTTATATATTTATGTGAGTACTCTGTAACTGTCGTCAGACATTCCAGAAGAGGGAGTCAGATCCCATTACAGATGGTTGTGAGCCACCATGTGGTTGCTGGGATTTGAACTCAGGACCTTTGGAAGAGCAGTCAGTGCTCTTACCCACTAAGCCATCTCTCCAGCCCCGGCTTGTTTTTCTAAAAAGAAAAAAACCTCTCATCCCCTCCTTCCTTCTCTTCCTCTACTTAAACAAAAAGCAGTCTGAAATAATCTCCTGATATGTTCATTTTCCTTCAGTATAGGATATTGTCTAACCAAGGATTTTTCATATAGGTGGAAAAAGGAGAACACTTTTATTAGTCATGGAGTGAGCAAAAAAAATGTTAGTAATACCCTTTCTCTGTTCTGAAAAACAAATGCACCCCAACTTGTAGACTGACTGACTGACATGAGATGAAGAGCATCGCTCGAGACATTTGATTGTCCCTTAACTTTACTTCCCTTTACCACAATAATCACTACATTCATTACTTCTTCCTCTCCTTGCCCATGGCAGCCAATCTAGCTCAGGCCTCTAGATCCCAGACATCCAGTGAAACTTCCATTCTCACTCTTCTTCATCTGTGTCCTCTGACTCTCAGCGGATTCCTGAAATTACCCAGTTGTACTGTTGTACTAAAGCCCAACTTATCTCACCCCATTTCTCCCTTCCTTCTTAAGCACTGGTTTCTTCCTGCTGTTTTCTTTGGTCAGTCCAAAGCATGGGGTGCTAGAAACAGAACACACTCACCAGGCTATGAAGAAAACTCACTTAGAAGTGATTCTTAAGCTGGGCAGTGGTGGTGCATGCCTTTAATCCCAGCACTTGGGAGGCAGAGGCAGGATTTCTGAGTTCGAGGCCAGCCTGGTCTACAGAATGAGTTCCAGGACAGCCAGGGCTACACAGAGAACCCTGTCTCGGAAAAAAAACAAAACAAAACAAAACAAAAAAAAGAAGTGATTCTTAAACTGACTCCATATTAAAGAGGTCAACATCCTAAGTATACAGGTTTATATAAAATGTATTTCCAGGCATCATGGTGCATATCTTTAACCCAGCATTCAGAAGGCCGTGGCAAGCAAATCTGAATGAGTTCCAAGCTAGCTCGAGCTTTATAGTAAGACCCTGGTTCAAAAAAAATCAAACAATGAAGTTACCAAAATGAGTTCCCTTTCCCCTTTTCTAACCTATTAGGAAACTGAGAATGACTTTTGTCCCTCACTCCCACCTGCCAGGCCAGCTCTCTTGCCTGTCTTTTTCAAGAGGGTTGTGCTCTCCGCCCGGTCGGCACCAAAGACCTTCTTAGTAGGCTTTGACCTTAAGCCAGGGTACAAACGATGGAGTGCACAGGCTCTCATTAAGGCTTTACCAACACTCACGGAAGCACAAGTCTCCTTGCTGGACTGTCAGGGTTATGGNGAAAACTCTGAAGCTGAACTGACTAATNTGTGGAATCACATGGCACTGCTCCCACAGGGAATAAAGCCTGCATTTCCTGTGCTTAGCTCCAGGGTTTCCTGTTAGTCCCCGGGAGCCACAGATGGCCTTAAAATAAAGAAATTCCTAATTCAGCCATTGATTCTCAAGGTTATTGGAAGGTTTTTTTTTTTTTAATTTGCCAGATAATCTTTTAATGAGAATTATAAAAGACCAAAAACATTTTTTGCCAACTGCCTTTTTTAAAAAGCAAATTATTTACTTTAGTTACAATTACTACGTATGATGATGCACTCTTTTGCAAAACCAATAAATACAAGAACCAATTTAAACATGTGATTTGCCCAAGACATTTGAAGAGAGGAAAAGCCTGACTTTTTTTTAATTTATATAAATCAGAGTTTACTCCCTAACCTAACCTGCACTCGCTTCAGCCGTGACAGCTGCTCTGCTACCTTTCCTTTCTGGAATTCCTATTTTCACAAAAGGGCTAAATTAAAAATATTTCTAATAAATTGATTGAAGGAAAAGAAAGTATGTACTGAATACAAACTTTTGACATTAAGCAATTATGAATATCAAAAAGACACTAACTTAAAAGGTACAAAAGTGAGAAAAACCTGAATTACAGAAAAGTCAAATTTATTTAATGAAAAACTAGAATAAAAATTAGCAAATACACACACATCAAAAAACCAAACCAAAACCAAACCACAGCAGCACTAAGTGTTGACTCACAAGGGAAAACAGTGGGCTATGACCACGCAGATGGCTTGTCAGTTAAAGGAAAACCAAGCACACATGTGCACGCATGTGTGCACAGATACACACCCCCGAAAAATTGTCAACAATACAATCAATCTACAACAAACACAAAGTTCAGAAATATTTTACAATGTTTCCTTTCTTAATACAAAAGATGCCCATCTTGGGTATTTTTTTTCAGTGGTTTACTGTTGAATTATTTTTAAATGTATTAGTGTTACTACATGCAACTGTTTCCTGTATTAACAGCTTTTCTTTTTATTTACCTTCATGTCTAGCTTCTACCTACCGGGAAAGTTTTAGGTTGGCAAGCAGATGGGTGCTTATTCTCTGTGAAGTCAAATGCAAATTTTAAACACTGGCCAGAAATATCTGATTGCCGTTTCAACACATGGAAATAGTTACATTGATGCCTAAATTGCCATTTTCTGCAAAAAGCTGTGCAATGCTGGTGTCAAACACTAGGCAGTCACTATTCATAATGGCTGTTGCAATCCCCTCATGAACAGATCGAGGAGTGGCTTCCCAAGTCAATCGCCGCCTATGACCATTTAGCTCAAGTCGATATGCAAAATTTTCAGCTTGCTTGCGTGTTCCTATCAGTTGTACAATTGCAAAGAACTGCTGATGACCATCATATTTTTCTTGTTTCTCCAAGACTAACATGAAATGAAAGCCAAAACAAGACTGCATCATCACCCAGTCGACAGCACCGGGAAGGTTAATGTCTGTAGCGAGAAAAACTATGTCTTCCCCTTGCAGGGTGGTAATGGACTTGTGCTGATGCACCAGGTGGGGCATGACAGCATCCAAGGAACCTTGCCATTTACAGGAAGCACCAGGGCAGGGGCAGGAGTAAGGCCTGAACTCACANAGCTCCTCNTGCTCTGCCTTTTNGGTGTGTGGCAGAGTTANTTCACATCCAGAAGAGNCATATTTACAAGGGAAGAGTACTGAGTTGGCCACTTTCTCCATAGCCAAGTTGCGAATGGATCCCAATGGGCCCCGGCAGGTGGGACAACATGTAAGTTTGGGGCGACAGNTGCTACAAACAAGATGGCCACTCTGACACTGAAGAATAGGTGGCAACACATAGTCAAAGCAGACAGGACACTCAAAAAGACTCGCCAAGTCATTGTTGGATGCAGTTGTGTCAGTCAAGGTAGGTACCCTCTGGGATGGTGGACCCTTTGAGGTCCCAGTGGATAATGCTGTAGTAGTCTGACGGCTCATCTCTGTGGGTAGAGAGCGCGCCCTGGACCCCAGTTGCTAGCTGCTGCTGCTGCTGCTGCTGCTGCTGCCACCTCTCCTGGTTGCGCCAAGACCTATGGGACACCCTGGGCCGCCACCCTAGAGAGGGCCAATTATTGGAAGGTTAATGAAATGGCACTCTATCCTCCATCAGAATTCTTCCTAAAGACTTCATAAAACAAGCCTGTTATTACTACTGCTCTCCAAGTCTGATGGCCTTCCAAATTAATTGGAAAACTGGGAGGACTTAGTAATGCCATCATAACACCAAATTTCCTCTGAAGATGGAAATGTATGGTATAAATATAACAAGGAGTAGGCACAGTTATAAAAGTTTAATGAAATTAAAATTTACTTATAAATAACAAGTGACTTGTGGCTACATTTCAGAGACTCACACTCGAGTCTGTTTGATTTTGCTGGAGATAGTGTTTCATAGCTATATAGCCCAGAATGTCTTGGAAGTCCTGCCTTGACGTTCCTAGGGTCCCAGGTGTGAGCCCTGCTTCACTTCTTTCTAGAGGTACAGAGACCACGAGCATTACCAATCACTGGAGTAACATTACATTTCTACCATTCCCATTCTAGCTCCTATATGTCATAGCTCATTACTAGCAAAGGACAGTTTATCTCCCTACAGTTACCTTATGCCTCATTTCTAGGTGACTAGGAACTTCCTCAGTAACTAACATGCAAACTGTTCAATTTAAGTCAGAATAGTCACCAGTTATAATCTCTTATCTAAGAAAACAGCAGGCAACAATCTTAGTTCACAACCACAGATTCCATTCAGCAAGCAGAAATATAAGCACAGTGCTCAGGGATGTCCTAAAATGCTGGTTTCTGAATAAGCTACTACCTCTCAGTAATGCTGCTTTTGACAAGTCAGATTTAAACATCTGAAGGAGAATGTTAACAATATGTTGACAATCTTCTTACTTGAAACAGCAGTCAACACTGAGTTCTGAGCTGTGGGAACTAGCAAAGGGTTTTGCACTTTACCTTTTTTTAAGGTTCCACATTCTTGGTCATTCTAGGTCCTGAGTGTACACCTGGTCTTCCCCTGTCAATGAAATTGCCAGAAACAGTGAGTATTACCAAGGGTGCAATATCACTAGAGGACATATACACAGTAGTGCAGCAACGACCATAATACTTCCTGGGTAGAAATAGGTTGAGACAGTGTAGATAGCATCCTGAAAGCTCAATCAAGGCCTACTGTACATCAATTTTTTTTCAAAACAATTTAGAAATATGAACATGACTTACAATGTAGAAAGTCATTCAAATCAAGTTCCACATCTGTGGGCCACTGTTTTTGTTTTCTTGGTTAGGACTAAACCCAGCAAACAATCCTAATATGAACATTGCGATTTCAGGCCTTCAGCTTTTAACTTCCACACATAAAACCAAATCATAATAATAAACTGCAGAAAGAAAAGTCCCACTCACAAAAACATTAGTAACTAGATGAACATGACCTTTTCAATTTTAAGTCTAAGCACATGAAGTGCGAGTGTTCTGAATAACCAGGCTAAGGAGGGTGTAGGCATAACCAGCAGCCAGGACTTTATTTTGGTCAGGGTTAATTCCTTTCAGTGAATCTACAATCAATGTTGGAGAAAAGAAACTGCCAGTGGCAATGTGTTCATGATGCACTTTCAAGCCTCAGGTGTGACTAAACTAGCACTAGTAATGAATTCCTTCTCCTACATGAATTAATAAACTGTAAAGAAGTTGAGAAACCCTTAGAGCAAAGCAATGTTCAAAAACACTAATTCATTGTCAATAGTGGATACATACTTATTTAAAAGATATTAGCCATTTCATTAAACTCATCAAGATTCACATATATACAAGTCTTGTCTCCATGGTTTTCTAACAACATCATCCTTCTCAGGGGAGGTCTGGACATGTCTTGAGATCCTTTTGAATGTGATCATTTTGGGGAAGGTGCTATTGAGAGGTCAGACATGCCCTTTAATAGCTATAGGGCTCAGGAAGATGCACACAAGGAGAATAATTACGTCCTGGAGCTGAGGTGGCTCCATGGTCAAAGGCTCTTCCAGAGGGCCTGAGCAAGTTCCAGTGTCAATGCCATGGCAGACTGCTCCTACCTGCTGTGACTCGAGTTCCAGGTGACCCAGCAGCCTCTTCCCTACCTTAGTGGACTCACGCAGAAACCTACACACATATCCATAATTAAAACTAAAATTATTATCTCCTATTATAATTACTCCCTTCTGCCTGGCATTATCAGGACCTGGATATTGTTGGGATTCAGGAGTTACCCCACAACGACAAGAACACCAATCTCAGTCAAACAGGGATGGTTATTGAACACCACACCCTAGGACTGACTGACTGATCAGTCAGGGACACAGCTCACACTTCGGGAGCTATGACCCCATTTCTCAGGGCCAGCTTATAAAGGCTAAATCGACTAAAACCACAATGAGCTCATATGCCAGTGTTGGAAGTGCTGCCCGCTGGTCAGTTCTGACTTAAGTTATTTTAGACATAACAGTTCTTTAATTTGATGGGTCCTACTGGTAAAGCTGTGGAATTTCTTAAGATTAACAAACTTTATAACCTTGGAATATAGCAAGGTATGTGGTCAGCATGACCCTGCTTTGAGTCAAGTTATTTTTCTGTGTTAATGACTGGTAGCCATATTACTGCAACAATATGAAATAGCTGGCAGGCGTGGAACAAGATGGCTACAGCTATGTTATGGGAGCAGACTTCAACAGATATAGCTTACAAGAAAGGACTAGGGAGGGATGGGAGCAAAACCATCTACTAATTCACCCCATTTTCCATGTTCACAGCAAGGCACACACTTACAAACCAGCCAGCTAGAATTAACCCTGAACTGCTTGAAAATGTTCAAAATCCAACCTCTGGACAGGTTGAGATCCACAGAAATAAACAGAAGTGTAGGGACCTGCCTTATCAAGAAAAAAAAAAAAGGCCACACTAGACTCTGAGATAGTTGACACTGGTTGCAGCTCTCTCGCCATTTCTGCCTAACTTCAGCATGCTAAAAGTTTCGAAAAGAAAAGCTTTGTTGTGCATACTAGTCATGCTCACAGTTCTTCAGGCACACACCCACTCCCTCCCACGTGCCAACAACACTTTTGCACCGCAAAGGGGTAAATTTACAGTTCAGGAAGCAGGAGAAAAAGCAACCGTGGTTTTCAGAAGAGACTAGGCAAGCTAAGGTGTACACACTCAAATTATTTCTCATGCTTTTTTCCAGGAAAAGACAAACGAGGTAGAGTTACACTTACAAGTTCCCAGCAGCTTCGGTCCCGTAGCCAGCCCTTAATGCCCGCGGTCACCCGCGGATCCCCAGCCACTGTTTTGGAAGTTCCTGTTCTCTCGATCTGGAGTTGAGCACCAAAGAAAAAAAGATGTTAAGAACTTGAGAAGTGGAGACAGACGGGTCAGACCTGGGTTCCCGCCACTGCTGTGCTACGGATGCCCACCCCGGAGGATGGCGTTATCCGTCTCCCCCCACCACACCCCCATACCAGTAAGACGGATCCGGAAGAGTTCCAGCGTCTTCAGCCTCGGTGTCTAGAAATACAGTCCCCCCCACCTCCAAACCGGACCCAATCCCCAGTTAGTGCCCCCTGACAGACGACAGCGCCCTGGGAAGCCGGTTCCTCGAGGGGAGCTCGCCTTGCACCCCCGCTATACCCTCGGGCCTACACCTTCCGGGTCTCCCCGGACCAAGGTATCGCAAGACAGTGCGCGTAAAGGCCGAAGGGGGTAGTCCTTGTCCCCTCAGACAGGCGCTGCGACCCCGCGACCAAGGCTACACACAGTCGCCCGTCCTTACCGAATTCAACCTCCGCGCGGGCTCCCGGCACGCGGCGGCCAGCCTATGAGGATCTCGCTCACGCCCCCTTTACCTCACGCCGCCGCCTCGCGAGACCTTGACTCCTGACCCGCCCTCGGGCTGGTGGGGGGGCCGGGAACCGGAAGTCCCGCCCTCCGGCAGCTCCGGTTCCGGCTCGCTCCGGCTCCGGCTTCCCACCGTAGCTCTACAAGGAAACCGCTGACGGGACCCCCACCCCCACCCGAGAACAGCCGGAAGTGACTTGCCCAGCCAGGCCTTTGCCCTCAGACAGCGACGTGCGATCACTCTTGCGCCTAAGACCACAGGCCGAGTTTTGCGCTCCGCCCATGTCACCAGCCCGCCTCCATCCGCCGCCTAGACCACGCCTTTTCCTCCGGGCTGTACCAACAGCCCCTTCTTATGGGGGATGCCGTTACCATGGTGCCCAAACCTGGCTGGGTCACTTCACGTCACGTCCCCTCGTGCGTTCGACTTTCTTATTGGCCTATCAGAGCCTGCCTTGAGAGCAAGCTATGAGCCGGTCTCTCAAAGAGACGCCTTTCCCCTTGCAAGCGTATTTTCCTGTTTTACGTCTAAGACACCCCAGAAGTTCCCTAATCACCTACTGTGGGCGCCACCTTGGCCGCCCCTCTCTCGCCAGATAGAGTATCTCCCTTATAAAGGAATACCCCAAAGTCCCTCTTGAAAACAGTTCAAATTCTAGATACTCCGCTAAAAAAAAACATAAAAAATTTTAAAGAAAAATAACACTTTTTTTTTTTTCGTGTTTCTGCCAAACCAAAGCATAATGGTAATTTATGAGCAGAAACTGATGGGAAACAAAATTGCTTGCCCAGTGGTGGGGTTCAGTGGTGGAACTGTGACCTCGGAACTCCTTTTTGTGCCCTTTAAATCAGACCTGGGGAGCCAACTCAAACGGTGTTTCTTCCAGTCTCTCACTCAGCAGGTTTTAAATGCTAGACGGGCACGTGGAGGGAGCACAGTGCCCTTCTAGTTCTGTTGTAACTCCCTTATGACTTTCTCTAGGCACCAGCTCTCCCTCATAGTGTGGGGCTGTACTGCACCACACTTTCATCTCTGATTGAAGCGCCCCCCCCCCGCCCCAAACTCCGACATTACGCTTTCTTACAATTTGGCTCCCACAGAGACAATGCTAACCCAAAAAACTCTGAATGGGCACACCGGGAGGAAAAAAAAAAACCATTCCATTCGCTCTTCGTTCCTACATACAAAATCTATGACTGTATTCTGAAAGTACAAGAAGCCTGAAAGCATCTCGAAGTTCCTTGCTTCAAGGACAAGATAAAAAAAAAAAGAAAGAAAGAAAGATGTGGTAAGAGACTGTATAGATGGACCGGCGGGTGCTTGGTAAGAGCTGGTCTGTTGATCCAATCGGCAAGAGTAGCTGGGAGCATGAATCCGCTGGCCATTTCCATAATAGTTACTACAGCTCCTCACACAATCAAATTCTCAACACACATTCACTGAAAATATCGCCTTTTCGTTTGTGTGGAGGGTCACAAGTTTCCCCTCCATCGCACAAAGATTAGTTCCATGTGCCAGCAGTCACGATTTTGTGATCACTTTAAAATATGAGTTTCCTTCTCCTCCACTTTCCACCCTCGTATGGCTGGAAGACTGTGTGTGTGTGTGTGTGTGTGTGTGTGTGTGTGTGTGTGTGTACATAGGGTAACAATCCTGACCTTAGAAGAGCATAAAGACCAGGTTTTTTGTTGTTTTTTTTGAGACAGGATTTCTCTGTGTAGCCAGGTTTCAAATTCAGCTATCCACCTGCCTCTGCCGTCCAAGCGCTGGGACTACAGGTGTCTGCCGCCACCTCCAGTTTTATTTTTATTATTTATTTTCTTTTTAAAGATTTGTTTATTTATTATATGTGAGTACACTGTAGCTGTTTTCAGAACCACCAGAAGAGGGCATCAGATCTCATCACAGATGGTTGTGAGCCACTATGTGGTTGCTGGGATTTGAACTCGGGACCTTAGGAAGAACAGTCAATGCTCTTAACCTCTGAGCCATCTCTCCAGCCTATCCACCTCCAGTTTTAAAGAATAGGTTTTAACAAAGCATTTTTATTAAATTCACCTTGGCCCTGAGAGCTCTCATTTATTTCTCAAAATGCCATGTTTTTTGTTTGTTGGTTTGTTTGTTTTTGCCTCACCCTATAAACATGACTGCTTTGAATTTGATAGCATTATTTATCCTTCATCTTTCAGAAATGACTTGAAGCAGCCTACTCAAATGTACACAACATTCTACAAGAGAAATATTTTAAAGATTTGGACAGTGGGATCAATGATGAGAATAAATAGGCATCCAATTGCAAACCGTCAGATTCAGAACAGTACGTTTTTAAAAGGGCCACAGAACAGAAGAAATGACACTTATTTTAAGGTTTTTAGAGTATTCATAAAAGCCGATCAAGATGTGGGTTTCATAAAGCATTCTTCCTAACTCTTGTTCTGAGGGAAACTTGTCATTCCTTGCTGGGGACAAAGAGCTAGACAGACTCCCTGACAGGCAAACAGGTAAGAATTGGGGCCATGACTAGATAATAATGATAATGAGTTTCCAAGATGGCTGGCTTCTTCCTCATTCTCCTGACCAGAGACTAAAGACAGGTGGTTTAAAACAAAGGCCCAAGGTGGATCTCTGTGAGTTTGAGGCCAGCCTGGTCTCCAGAGTGAGCTCCAGAACAGCCAGGACTACACAGATAGACCCTTGTCTGAAAAACCAGAAAGCCTGTTGGGCTTTTTTCTTTTACTAGTAGGGATCCCCTTCCTGTCCAACAAGTCCAAGGCCAAAACAGAACCTGTTTCCTGCAGATATGTGGAGCTTTCGGCCTCCTGACCCTTTGTTCAAACTAATCACCCTTAAATTGGGGGCAAGACCCATCTCAAAAGACCTTTAAAACCCCCAGCCCTCATTGAGGGCTTGAGTCTTGAGTCTTCCTTCCACTTTGCAGAGGGTCTTTTTCTTTGTGTGCTTTGTGCTGTGTGTGTGTGTGTGTGTGTGTGTGTGTGTGTGTGTTTCCTCACCCCCAACTAAAAGTCTTTTCTTTACTGCTGATTTTGTCTGCTGTGTCTGAGCGTTCTCCCAATGCTACCTGATGCCCTGGAGATTTTCCCTGCCTTTTAACTTCTTAACTGGCTGAGAAAACAAACCCATTCAAGACCTCTAGACTGTAACCCATGAAGATGATGTGAGGTAAGTGGGAAGAAAGTGTTATATGTAGCAATACACTGACCCCTTTCATGTAAACCATTGCTACATTGCCAATAAGTGAAATTTAGGAACTGCCGAAACTTTCCACTTCCACTGAGCTCCTGGGCCCTCTGGCGCCTTTAGAGTACTTTTAGGAAAAGCTGGTCTGTTCAGCTCAATCTGCTTCCTTAAAGTTCCAGGTTAGTCAACGGCATTTTGAAAGAATGATTCCATTTTGGTAGGGCATGGCTCTTTGGGCTTCATGTACATTCTAAATCCAAAGCCAGTGGAAACAGATGCACCTATGGGACAGCCTGGCAGTTAAGTCTTGATAACATCTCCATGCCCAAGGTGAGACACAGCTCACTGAATAAAGTGTCCTTTAAATTCTTGTCTTAAAGCCGAACATGGTGGCATACACCTTGAATCCCAGTACTTGGGTGGCCAGCGTAGTCTACATAGTAAATTCCAGGCAAGCCAGGGCTACATAGAGACCTTGCTTTAAAAAAAGAAAAAAAAATCCTGCCTTAGAAAAGTTGGCAGAATTTCATTTACTTAATGGTTTCTCTGAATTAATTTTTATTCCCAAGCAGTAGTGATTAACTTTCTCTGACTAACGAAAAATGTTAACCTGTGAAAAAAAAGACAAAGTTCATCATGATTACAGCTATTGATTAACTTACAAAATTTGATGAGCTTTTAAATGTCCTTGTGTAAGACTTCCTCACCTTAAAATGAGCATAGGACCACACTTCAGCCAGGCCCCATGCCCAGGAATAATTGGCCAACATGAAATGGATTCCATGCTTTTGGGTTTGTTTGGCTTCAGGTTGTTTCTTTTCTTTTCTTTTTTTTTTTTTTTTTACTTTTTGTTTGTTTGTTTTAATTTCCATTTTCTGTTTTTTTTTTTTGAGAGAGAGAGAGAGAGAGAGAGAGAGAGAGAGAGAGAGAGAGAGAGAGAGCATGAAATTGGATAGTTAGGTAGGGAGAATCTTGGAGAACGTGGAAGAAAGAATATGATAAAAATATTATATAAAACTTTTAAATAAAAAAATTGGGATAGATGGAGTAGAGACACCACTTCAAATTTGTAGTGTTCCTTGATGATTAAGAATCCTGGAAATTGTTTTACACTGAGTACTGATGTAAAGAATGAACTGGCAATGTCATTCATATGACTGCCCTTCACCTCCAAGGTGTCAAGCTATTAGAATTTCAGTTTTCAGCCCAAAGAAGTGAGTTCAGTTACTTTGATTACCTCTTGGACAATAGCGTGCAAAACTGGGCATGTGCTAGGGGAGACACTTGATTTTGGTAGAACCAGAAACTAAATCACCTGGGGGAAGAAATGGATGTACAAGTGAGAACCAAGTTCTTTGAGAACACTGGAAAGGGAAAGAACAAAGTGACTGGGTTACACGAATCATTTACAAATCTGTACAGAAAAAAAGCAAAAGAAAGTTTCCTCAGAGGAGATGGTAATAAGACAGACTTGGGACAGTGGCTGAGATTAAAAGCTGAGAATAAAAGCTCTCAGGTCTCCGTTTCAGGAAATCTTGTGGAAATAAACACACAAGGACAGAGGTGAGACCATGATCAAGTAGAGTAACAACAACTGGGAGACCCCCTTCAGAAGAGAATGGGGGATGTGGCTCAGTATAGATGTTTCTGGAAAGCTAGGCTTTTTCAGGTTTTAGGACACAAAGAGTTGAGATTCTCAACTGTTGTGTACACTGGAACACATATGAGCATTCGAATGTAGAAATGGAGTGAGTATAAATATCAAGAACAATAGGAGAGAGGAAGGGGCATTTAAGATAGTTTGTCTCCAGTGTGCACACAGTAATGCCAACAATCATGGGCTTTTGAATCGCTGGCTTGTGTATGCTCATGGCTCTGATAACCAGGAAATTACTTTTTCTCATTATCCATGTTACTTAAAAGACAAATGAACTTATATTAGTAGTAATTGCAGGACTGACACACATACAGACACATAGGGATGGTAGCAGCATGCACAGGGTCTGCACAGGTTGAAGCTAGTTTATTTGAATGGAGCCTCACTGGAAATACAAACCACACTTAAGGGAGGCCCCAGGCCTGGCTATACATGGGCAACACAAAACAAAAATAGAGATATTTGGGGAGATCTTTTTTGTCTCATAATGGTTTGTCTAGTGTATGTGATATATATATATATATATATATATATATATATATA
>NC_034613.1:142147433-142153987 GCF_900095145.1 Mus pahari
TATATATATATATATATATGTATATGTGTATATACACAGACACACAGACGACACACACACCTCACTTGTCTTTTGCTTATATATTATGGTTTTATGGTTTCTGATTCATGCTTTTGTGACTTTCCTGTGGGGTGTGCGTGTGTGTGTGTGTGTGTGTGTGTGTGTGTGTATACATGTCTCTGCATGTGTATGTGTGTGCTTCCTGTGCTTTTCCCCCTTTTTCTCTCTGTTTTGTTCTATTCTTGTTTGTTTGTTTTATTTGCCTGTTCGTTTTCTAAAGAGAGAGAAAGAAGGCATACAGGTGGATGGAAGGGAAGGTGGGGAGTATCTGGGAGGAGATGAGAGAGGGGAAACAGATTAAAATATACTGTGTAGGGGCTGGAGAGATGACGCAGCAGTTAAGAGCCCTGGTTGTTCTTCTGACCCAGGTTTAATTCCCAGTATCCACATGGCAACTTACAACTGTCTGTAACTCTAGTTTCAGGGTATATACACTCTCTCACACACATACAAACAGACAGAACGCCACCGTACATAAAATAAAAATAAATAAATTATTTAAAATGTTTAAAGTATATTGTGTAAAAAACTATTTTCAAAAAACAAAACCCCACAAATGATTTTCTACAATCTTTTTTTTTTTTTGATTAATTTATTTCATGTATGTAAGTACACTGTCGCTGTCTTCAGACACTCCAGAAGAGGGCATCGAATCCTCATTATGGATGGTCGTGAGCCACCATGGGGTTGCTGGGAATTGAACTCAGGACCTCTGGAAGAGCAGTCAGTGCTCTTAACTGCTGAGCCATCTCTCCGGCCCTACAATCTTTTTTTTAAGCGTTATTTATTTTTATGTATGTGTTTGGCGTCCATGTTCGGGCAGTGCCCAAGGAGGTAAGAAGAGGGAGTTGGGTCCCTTGGAACTGTAGTTATCTACAGTTGTGGGCTACCTGGGAACTGCACCCAGGTCCTTTGCAAGAGCAGCAGGGGCTCGTATCCACTGGCTCATCTGTCTAGTATCCATTGTAACATCTTTACAATGTGAGCAATTTTACATACTCACCCCTGGCATACACATTTGGTTCTCTATTAACTCCTGTTATTCCTGCATGGACTATTTCTGTTAACTTCACTACAGACAAGAAGGACGAGTTACTAGATAGTGACCCAAATGATTTTCCTAAAATTTCTAAAAGATTTAGCATCATCAGTGGCCTCTTCATTTGCTATCAGTAGTGTGCTTCTTTTCTCTCATTTATGATAATCAAAAATGTCTTCATGCACTGGCAATATGCTACAGAGGACAAAATCGCTCTGACTGAAAACAACTGACTTACTGTGTGACACCCATGTTTAATTCCAGTACTCTGGAGACAGAGGCAAGGGGATCTCTGTGAGTTTGAGATCTCCTTGGTCTACAGAGTGAGTTCCAGGACAGCCAGGGCTACATAGTGAGACCCTGTCTCAAAAAAAAAAGAAAGAGAAAATATTTAAGTCAAAATAGAGTATTATGCAGAATGGACAGAAATATCTTGGTTTCCCATGTGTTTTAATGTAAAGAGAATAAAACCATTCCAGCTGTGACAATCAAACAGAATAGGATAAAATTTTGAAGGGACACCAGTCCTTCCTACTTCTTGCTTTATTATTGGTAAATGCACTTTTACAGTTTTAGTGATCTTTAAAAGCACCTCATGCTGGGCATGGTGGTATACACCTTTAACATCATCATTCAGGAGGCAGAGGCCAACCTGGTCTGCATCACAAGTTCAAGAACAGCCAGGGCTCAGTATAGAGACCCTGTCTCAAAATAAACAAACAGAAAAGAAAGCAACAACAAAAAGAGAAACCAACTAAACAAAAATAGCATCCTACATGAGTCAGTAGAACATGAGAGATATTTCCATTTTGCGCCATCTCATATTTTACTGACTTCTGTCTGAGCAGATCAATAGTTATGTGCCCAGAAACAGCTAGGATATTAAAAACATGCAGAGATCAATGTCTGTTTCCTGCCTCAGGATATTGGCTACCCCTGTGAGTGCTTATGGCAACAATAATCTAAACATATTCTTGATGCTTTCGATACTCTGAACATTTGGATGTAAATTGTGCTATTCTAAGATTGAAATTCTTTTCTTTGTCATCATTACCACAGTGACCAAGAAGTTACTGAAACTGCCAAAATGAGCAGTTTGTGAAGCAAGTTAAACAGATAAGAATCTTCTGGAAATTTGCTACTTAAAATTTGTACATGAAACGGAATCAGGCGGTACAGGTCTGGGATCTTAGCTATGCGGGAGGCTAAGGCAGGAAGATCAAAGTTTAAGGACTGCCTGGCCACAGAGCAAGTTTAAATTCAGCCTGGTCAACTTAATGAGCCCTGTTTCAAAATATAAAATAAAATCATATATATATATATATATATATATATATATATATATATATATGGCAGAGTATTTGCCTAGCATGTTCCTGGGTTTGATCTCTAGAATGGCAAAATTGATACATACATACATACAGACAGACAGATACACACACACACACACTCACACGCATGCATGCATGCACGCACGCACGCAGGCAGGGAGACAGACAGGCAGACATAGATTATGAAGAGGAAGTGAGATGGCAAGCAGGCAAAGGTAACTGAGTTTGATCCCCAGAGCCTATACATAATAGAGGAAGACAAGCACCCCTGAAAGTTGTTCACTGAGCTCCGTATGCACCTCGTGACACACACACTTGTCTACGCATATGCACAAGTCAAGCAAAGAAATATAACAAATAGAATACTTGTAATTGAAATGAACACCAAATCTATGCAAAGTTTGGAAACCTGCAGGAGGTACATTGAGAAACAAAAACCCCGGTATACAACTCAACTTTCTGTGTATTTTATTGAGATCTTTATCAAGCTACTTAACAACGACGTTGTTTTCAGTACTTTCACTGGGACAAGTCACTTGTGGTACCTTCACATGTCAACTCACATTATTGGCAGAGTCTCATGGTGGACACTTGTGCTTGTGTCTCTTTATTTGTGTGAAAGGACCTATACACAACTATGTTATACACGCTCCCATTTTCCACTGCTGTTTCTGTTTTTCGATGGAGAATGCATTTTCATGTGTATGAGTATTTCATCTACCTGCATGTACCATGTACATTCAGTCTCTGAGGAGGCAAAGAGAGGACATGGTGAGAGCTTCCATGGGGATGTTGGGAACTGAACTTGGGTGCTGTAGAGATCTGCCTGCTTCTGCCTTCCAGTGCTGGGATTAAAGATGTTTGCCACCACTAGTTGCAGCAAGTGCTCTTAGTTGATGAGCCATCTCTCCAGCCCCAACTTTAACGTTTTAAAAAATAAAAATCAGATCAGTAGGGACTGGAGAGATGGCTCATCAGTTAAGAACATCGGCTTCTTTTTTCAGAAAACCCATCATGTCTCATAGCTATCTGTAACTCCAGTTCTAGGAGAGCTGTCACCTGCTTTTGGCCTCTACAGACACATGGCACACAAACATACATTCAGGGAAAATACCCGTACAAATAAAATAATCTGATAAAATAAAAATAACTTAAAAAGAGTGTAATTTTGTCTTAGGTTATATAGCTAGAACAATACTCCAAGTATATTGCTAATCTTAGACTTCTGCAATCATTATGAACTGAAAAAGATTAAAATATAGCACTCTTAACTGGTAAACTACCTCCTCACCTGCCTCCCCCATTTTAAACTCATTTTATTTGTATAGTATCATTATACTATACAATTAACACATTAATCATTTCAAGAATTAGAAAAATAAGACAAGAAACATACAATGGTCATAGAAATAAAGGCTTAACAAATTACAAACTGCTAATAAGTCAGGAATCAGAACAGAATAAAAAACTAGACCCAGAATCATGTTCTTTCTCAAATTACATGAATAGATAAATCTCTGGCAAGTTCAATGGAAAATGAAAGAAATGAATACACATACGAAAAAGTATAAACAGAATCTAGTAGCTGGGCCTGCTGGTGCTGGTCTGTAATTTCAGCTACTTGGGAGGCTGAGGCAGGAGGAATGAAAGTTCAAGGACTGGATGGGTTACAGAATGAATTCAAGGCCAACCTGGACAAGCTAGTGAGACCCTGTCTCAAATTGGAAATAAAAAAAGAAAGAAAAAGAAACAGAGAAGAGAGGCTACACACTTTCAATCCCAGCACTCAGGAGGCAGAGGCAGGTGGATTTCTGTGAGTTCAAGACCCTCTTGGTCTGCAGAGTAAGTTCCAGGCCAGCCAGAGCTACATAGTGAGAACTTGTTAAATAAGTAAATAATAATAAAATATGAAAGAAAAGAGGTGATTGATTAGAGTCCAGTGGCATAAATATAGAAAGGGTTAGAAGGCTTTCATATCATTTTCAAAATGATGCTGTAAGGGCAAGGGGGAGAGTTTTAAGCATTGGTTTAGAACATGATAGTATACAAATAAAATAAGCTAAAACCAACTCTGACCGGGGAGGCAGATGAAGAGGTAGCTTAGCAGTTAAGAGTGCTTGTTGTTCTTACAGAGGGTCAGAGTTTGATTCTAGCCCTGCAACGCCACTCGAAGGGAGGTCCAGTGCCATAACTTGTTCTTGTGTACCTGCTTTCATATACCAACACACAAACACAGGCACAAACACAATTGCAAATAAATCTCTTTTCAAAGGGTTACAGGGCAAACTATTAATGCTGAAGTTAAAGTTAGAAGCAAAGTTTGTTTAAGGGTTTAAATAATGTGCCAGGTGTGGGGCACAAGGCTTTAAGCCCAGCATTCACAAGGCAGAGGCAGGTGGATCTCTGTGAGGTCAAGGCCAGCCTGGTCTGAATTGTGAGTTCCATGCCAGAAAGTGGTATGTAGAGAGATCATGTTATTAAAAAAAATGACTCATTTACCTGGGTGTGATGACTCACACCTTTATGCCTTTAGTACCAGCATTTGGGAGGGACTCACTTTGTGAGTTTGAGACCAGCCTGTGCTACATAGTGAGTTTGGGGATAGCCAGTGCTATATAGTGAGACTCTCTCTCTCAAAAATAAACAAACGAAAAAAACAAAAGCAAACACAAAAAACAAAACAAAACAAAAAACACACAAACAACCACCACCACAACAACAACTTAACCAAACATACAAAAAAGAGTTTAAATAATGAAAGAAATTTACGAGTGCAGCAGGTAGTTCAACTCCATGATCATAATGAGCTTATAGATAATGAAAAGGCAACTGATTAAAATGTACCTCTCAGTTACCAATAGGATCCCATGATGGCTCAGCAGATAAAGGCTGTGCGAGGCCGAAGACCTGAATTAGGTCCTAGATTGGAAAAACAAACAAACAAACAAACAAACAAAACAAAAAACCAGACACTGAAAACTTTTTTCTGATCTCCACACAAGAGCCAAAGCCCATGTGCTCTCATGTGCTCTCCTGTTCTCTCTCTCTCTGTCTCTCTCTCCCTCTCCTTCTCTCTCCCCCCACCTTGGACAGGAACACACATGCACAAAACACTCCCACCACACACAAATAATGAATAAGAAGTAAAAAATAAACATACAAACAAAGCCCCTTTGGGGCCAGGGAGAGGGCTTTCAGCAGGTAAAGGGGCTTGCTAAGCAAGCCTGTGGACACAGGCTTGCTATTCAGGACCCATTCAAGGGTCAAAGGAGAGACCTGAGTGCACAAAGTTAACATCTGATCTTCAGATGGGAAACATGTCACTGCACACATGTGCTTCTACACACATGGTGCATACACACACAGACACACACACACAGACACATACACACACACACACACACACACACACACACACACACACACACACACACACACACCTGAGGAGATGAGACTTGGTGGGTTAGCGCACATACTGCCTGAGAAAGACGACTTATGTGAACTCAAACCTGGAACCCCCAAACTGTAGTGGGGCAAATACAGGAGGATCATTGGGGTTTCCTGATGACCCAGCCTATTTCCTGGGCCAGAGTAAGACCCTGTCTCAAGTGGTAAGACAGAGCGTGACAGAGCAGGACATTCTCTCCCGGCATTCATGAAACCACACCCATGAACCCATTCACACAAGTGAACACACTCATACAACCACACATACCTCAGACATACAGAAAATAAGAAAATACATTTAGAAGTAAAAAGTTACCTTTATTCCATAGGTATCATTTTTTAAACTAACTCACTAGATTCTGTCTAATAGCAATATTTCTTTAAGGAGAGAGGACAAGAGCCCATTTCAAGTTCCAGCATCATACTACCTTGTTCTGATTGTGCCAGTATATGAGCCAAAACAACTCATAGGAACTCACAGGAACAGACCAGGAGACCCAGAGCTGTCAGGTATGGTGATGTATGCTTATAATTGTGGCACTTGAGAGGTGGAAGCAGAGAATCGAGAGATCCAGGTCATACTTGTCTGTTTAGTGAGTTTGAGGGAAACCTGGGCTACCTGACAAAAAGAAAGAAAGAAAGGGAAAGAAAGGAAGAGAAGAAAGGAAAGGGAAGGG
>NC_034613.1:142154229-142174528 GCF_900095145.1 Mus pahari
TGTGTGTGTGTGTGTGTGTGTGTGTGTGTGTGAGAGAGAGAGAGAGAGAGAGAGAGAGAGAGACAGAGAGACAGAGAGACAGAGAGACAGAGAGACAGAGAGACAGAGAGAGAGAGACACAGACAGAGAGACACAGAGACAGAGATGGAGACAGACATACAGAGAGAGATATCGATCACTGGGAAACAAGAGCTGTTCAGAGAAGACTTTTTCTCTTGGAAATGAATGTTGTACACTGGCTAAGACTCAGTATTTTATAGTGTGCTTTCCCTGAAATCCCATTCACAGCCATATAAGAGCACATGGGAATTTATTACTTTTATGAAGTGAAAGCGTACAAGCAAATTAAATCAGATGTCTGTGTCTCTAACACGCGCTGCACTCTGACTGAATCCTTATCTCTCTGTGCCTACAGTCTTTTCCTTCTCATCTAGTCTTTTTGGATTTTTTGTTTTGTTTTGTTTTGTTTTGTTTCCTGGAATGAGGTCAGCTCTTTCCTCTGGGAAATTTCCATTGCATTTAACAGTGACATTGCTAGAGTGGCTGGTCTGGCTTGGCTGCCTCTTCCTCTGGGACCGCTTTTCTTCTCTCAGNGTCCCTGGTGNCAAGGTGGAGGAGATGGTAAAGGCCTTCCTCGGGTGGGCTGAGCTAACAGAAAGGAGTCATCTCCGACATACCCTGCCCCCACCATGTCTCTCAGTGGAACAGATGTGTCCCTGCTCATAGCTTCCTNCTTGTTGCTTCAAACCCCAAATAAATGTCCTACTGAACATCAGAGCCATCCAGGCTCATCTTCCCACTCAGGACTTTCCAGGAAGGAAGTGCCATGAGGGAGAGGAAAGCCCAGGCCTAGACCCCAGAGGACTTCTACTGCCACGGTTGGTGGGATGCCCACTGGGGGAGAGCTTCCATCCCACTCTCGTAGACCTCCGAGTATCTCGGGGGTTGGTTGTAATTTTAGTTTTGACCTCTTAGGACCAGAGATTCAGTGTGATGGTGACAAGGTTGAAGCTAAGTCAGGGTAGCTGGAAAAGGGACATTCTCCTCATACCATTGCACCCAGTGACTTTAACTCTCAGTCCTTGGATACCCCATATGCGAGATGATTGTAACCACTGTAAGGATTTGAGAAATAATCAGGGAGCCTAGTTCACAGTAAGCAGCTCTTAGTCATTGTTAGATAGTTGTGCTGAACAATGTTGTCACTAGCACCATGTAGCAACTTAACTAGATGACAGGTTCTTAGCAGTTCTAACCCCTTTTAAAGGGTTAGCATTCATTTCTACCTAGTGGAACCAGGACAGAGGAGGGGAGGTATCACCATCACCATCATCATCATCATCATCATCATCATCATCATCATCATCACCCAATGATCATCAACTCCAGCATGAGGCTTCATATCATTAATGTTGAGCTAGATCTTAGGGTTCAACCTAGCCATCCTCTAGTTGGGAATTGTTTACCAACCAACAGTCTAGTAAGTGTTGTTCCCTTTACTCTCCAGAGATGAAAAGGGAGTTAAATTTGTTTCCTAAGTATGATAACCTGTCTTTGAATCAGATTGGTTAGCCTGAAGGGGCACAAAGATTATGCTAAAGAAAACTCCATGCTCTCCACGTTGAGCTTAAGCAAACAACTGCAGGAGGCAGGAGGGAGGCTTCTGATTATGTCAGCTCAGGAAACATTCTTATGAGGTAGAGTCTGAGGAAGAAACCACTAATCTGGTTCTCAAATAGATTTTCGTAAATAACTGACAGGAGATGGTTTGCTTCTATGGACGTATTAACCCAACTGATGGGCGTTAATTATTAAACCTTTTAGATGGTGGCTCGCTGATTTCTCCGATACCCTAATCCGGGTCACAGAATGGTTAAAGCAGCTTTAAGTAGAGAGTGGATTATTTTCCCCTCAGTTTGTCTTGTGTTTGTGGCTCTGAAAGAATGTTGTGGGCGCTCTTTTTCCTGGTGACTACTGTTCACGCTGAACTCTGCCATCCAGGTACGTAGCCTTGAAGCTTAAAAAATAAATTAACAGATTCCTGAATGCTTGAAAAGTCAGAGTGGAGAAAAAAAAAAGAATGATTTTTTTCCTAAGTCTTTGGACATGTGGCTTGAAAGTTGAACCAATGACTCTTAGGAATCTGAAGGGAAAACGGGGGTGATTTCATAGGCTTTTTTTTTTTTTTTTTTTTTTTTTTTAAGTTGCAGGGGCACTGGTACAGATCAATTGTAGTTCTTCGTTACGTTCATCTGAGCTGTGTTAAACATTAGGATTTATCAGGCTGCTTTCTCACAGTTTATCCTAATTTACTGCTCTTTGTCCCCCCACCTTTTCTCTTTTTCCCCTCTCTCTGGCAGATGCAGAAAATGCCTTTAAAGTAAGACTTAGCATCAGAGCAGCTCTTGGAGATAAAGCAGTAAGTAGAACACCTGCTGGCTCATTTCAAGTTTTGTTTTCTAATAGCTCTGGGCTTTTTCAAATAGATGACTTCTCTGAGTCTTCAGGTCTGATCTTTTGCCAAAGCAAGATTATAGTAACATGGGAGTCACTGATAGAATTAGTTCGCTTAAAGTACACAATCAGTACTGAGTGACTGAAAATATATGGGAGAAATTGTGTTATGGAAAACAACTTTGAAAGCTTGAAAGACTAAGTCCAGCAACATAGAGCAAAGGGGGTTGTCTGGTCTGATGTAGATGTGTTTGTCTAGGTTACGTCTGTCCTTCACTATTGTGAGCATCTAAATGTTATCAGTCTGTTTTCTAGTTACCAGAAAGAAATATATTGGGGCTACCAATATATTTCATAGTACAAAATAGTGCAGTTCTAGGTGAAGCTTCAATTCTTCCTATCTATGAAGGTGACAGTACGGAGGTTGTGCTTGAAATAATAGAAGTTTAAAATCCTCAGAGTCTCTAGGGGGTGAGGAGTAGGAAAGATCACTGGATTAAGGAGATGTTATTGTCTAATTTTAGTGTCAGTGTCCTGCTGTGCTCTGCATTAAAAAAAACTAGTAGGTGATATTAATGCCTCATACTACAAACAAACAAACAAAACCCAGATTGGTAAAGGGATTTGAAAATATTCTACTTGCCAACCAATCAGTTGCCTGAGTTTTCATTATTTATCTGATAAGTAATAGTTGTTATAATAGCTTATAAAATAAACGTTTATTAAAGCATTATTTATTTATTACTTCTTAGTGGAGGCTCTTCTAAACACTAAACTCATATCAGCTTTTGAGCCCTTACCCTTTGAATACAGGTATATTTCAGACTGAATGAGTGAAAAAATACAGGCCCAGACTCATATGTGACTCTTTGAAGATCTCAAGTCAGTAAATGGTAGGAGAGTCAGACCCAGAGAGTTTGACTGCAGAGACCCTGCTCCCAGTCAGTGTATAAGATCTCTTACCGCAGGATCTTTAGATTTGGCTGCATATTAGGGACGTGATGACAGCTAACACCGGGCTTGTCTATTCCCTGTGGAACTTAGAGTGGTGAGAGTCAGCTTTCCGTTAAATAGTAAAGCAAATGCAAATGCGCAGTCTTAAGAAGCATTACAGGAAGAAGTATACAGGTCTCTGGTCTCAGCAGGAGCCTCTGTCCCAGGCACTTCTGCAATGGCTAATGTAACCTGAACAGACACAGAACAGAGAAGGAGGGAAGGATGACAGAGGGCTGTCACATGTGAACATAGCAATAATCACAAGGAGCTTAGTGAACCTGAAGGATGGAAGACCAGGATGTCTGGAACGGAAGCTGTGAGGAAGGACATGACCTTGAGGATCTTGAAAAAGGGGGACTGCATGGGAAATGTGTTTCATGCTGGCAGTGGGTGGGAGGGGGTTTGTTTCAAGACAAAGGAACTGTTTAAAGCATCAAATGCTGTTGAGAGACCAAGCTTATTCTGTGAAGCAATATGAAGGTTGAGGAGTTTAGTGGGAGCTGTTTTTGGAAAGATGTAGAACGGAAAAGTCAGATATTGGAGAGGGGGATAAAATAAGCTGGGTAAGTTGGGGGTGAACATGCAGAAGTATAGGTCACTCCTATAAATACTTTGGATTGGTCTGGAGGCTGCTGAGTCAGGAGACTTGGGCTATACCTCAGCTGGGAGAGTACTTGCCTAGCATGTGTGAGGCCCTGAGTTCCATCTCTAACACCCCATAAGTCAGGCCTGCTAGCATTTAAGAGATGGAGGCAGAAGGACCAGAAATTTACCGTCATTCTTCATTACCCAGTTAGCCTTCGATCCATAGACCCTGTGAGGGGGAGGGGAAGGGAGGTCTGGCTCTGAAAGGTTGGAGAGAGCTAGCAGTCGGAAGACGGAGCAAAGCCACAGGTTTCTACAGTTGGTTTCGTGGAAACACGTTGCGCCTGAGTAAAAGTCAGCAGACAGATTCCAACTGGACTTGAGTACACAGAAGAAACTGATGCTGTTTCAAGTCTGGGAAGGGAGGAACAGAGGCATTCCCAACACACTTGTGGGGATTAGGCTTTATCAGGAGAGAAATGTCTGGCACTGGAGGAGAGGAAGTGGTTAGGGTGTATGTCAATGGTGGAAGGTTTGCCTTAGGAGGTCAGGGGAGGTTAAATCGCTAAATTGAGACATTATCTCTACATTACAAACTCAGGGTTAGGGATTAAGCTCAGTGGTGGAGAGCTTGCCTAGCAAGGGAAAGTCCCTGGGTTCAGGCTTCTGCTTTGGACGTTGGAGTGACTATAAAACCAAAAGCATCCAGTGAGAGCTGAGGGGTGGAAGAAAAACTATGATGAGTGGGGTGGGGAGGTGTCAGAAGTTTGAAGCTGTCTTGGGACAGATGATTGTCTTGAAACAAAGAACTCATGGAGAATGTGAAGAGGCGAGCAGGGAATTTGAGGGTAGGGCATCATGAATTTAAAATTAAACAAGCCGCATTTTTTGTGACTCTCTTGTTACTTTTGACTATTCAACTAAAATATGAGGTTTCAGTGTTCTTTGATGTAAGCAGAAAGTAAAATGACCTGGGAGACTCGAGGATTTGGTAGAAGTGTTATTCAAACGAGGAAGCAAGGAATCCGAGATGACAGATAAATACATGCAATTAATAAGCACTGTGTGGTCCATAAAGTCACAAGTGTGCTCTAACATTACATTCAGTTGTCTATACTTATACTGTCTGCATGCTAGATACCTGGACAACAGGTACATAAAGTACTATGATCCTTCTTGTCTATGTCTCTTCCAGGTGCTGTGTTGGTTTGTGGGTATTAAGCCAGGATTGCATCGAGTAACACTTTCCTTATCGTTCTTCACTTGTACATTTTTTATTACTATATGTTTTGCTTGCTTCGCCTAGAAACTACTTGGAAATACTTTGAAAGCCATAGTAGAAATGTGACGTGACTGCTAGACACACCGGCTTTTAGTCTTGCCCTCAACTCAAGTTGGTTCTCTCTGCTCAATTCCCAACACAAAGCAGCACTAGTTAGTCGTTTTCCAGATCTCAGAAGCTTTACTCTGTGGCCTAAGCCACACTCCTGATGGGAGAGCTCTGCTCATCTTGTGAAAGGTACTAAGGTATCCTTTCCAAGATCCCAAACACAACTTAAAGCCATGCTCTGGCAAGCTCTGGTTGACACTGTCATTTTTGTTTGCTACACTGACATTCTCATTTATATTTGAGCAGGCTCTTTCCCTGTCCCCACATCCTCACACCAAGGCTTCCCTCTGTGCGCACACACACAGAGGAATGTGTATGAGTGTATACTCATTTGTAACATTGCATATAAATTGCATATACATGTAATAAATATGTATACTTATTTTTAAAATTAAGATTTAGTTTTCTGTGTGTCCATAGAGATCAGAAGAGGGTGTCAGATCTCCCAGTGTTGGAGTTACAGGTGATTATGAGCCACCTGATATGGATGCTGGGAACTAAACTCAGGTCCTCTGTAATAACAATATGTGCTCTTAGCTGCTGAGCCATCTACCTAGTCCTATATGTATAGTTTTTATTAGACAAGCTCTCAATATGCAGTTCTGGCTGGCCTGGAACTCTTTATATAGATCAGGCTGGCCTGGCCTTGAGCTTGCCTCGACTCTCACTCTCTTACTCCACCCTCCTGGGTGTTAAGGTTATTTATTGTAAGCTTGGACCCTGAAGCTATTTAGGAAAGTATATATATATATATATATATATATATCTCCTTCATGGTAACCAGGGGATAGATTTTCTGCTGTTGTTTAGGATCATTTATTTTTCAGCACTCTAAGAAAGAAAGAACAGTTATGATAAAATATGTGTTTCTATCTCAGTATGACCTGGTTCTTAACAATACTCTCATGAGGTGTCCAGTAGAATGGTAAGAATGTGAGTTGTCATGATCCCTGCTGTGTGAGAAACATATGGAGGTGGGCGAGAAAGAGGAAGAGAAGGAGGGTATTGGAACATACCATCAAATGGACTCTTTCTTATCCCATTCACCCCTACTTTCCCTTTTCTTTCAGTATGTCTGGGACACAGATCAAGAATATCTCTTCAGAGCAATGGTGGCATTCTCCATGAGAAAAGTTCCCAACAGAGAAGCAACAGAGTAAGCTGACAGCATGAAATCTCAAGTGCCTGTTTGAGATAATACATTATTTCCATATGATCTAGTACCCTCCCCTGATTTAAGGGACCAGCAGTTTTCTTTTTAAATTTTTTTATTATTTATTTACTTGTGTGTGTGTGTGTGTGTGTGTGTGTATGTGTGTGTGTGTTTACATGCGTGCATACACACACACACACACACACACACACATCAAGACATGTAAGTGGAAGTCAGGACATCTTGTGGGAGTTAATTCTTTCCTTCTATGATGTGGGTTCAGGGGATGAAATTCAGGCCCTTGGGTTTGGCAGCAACTGTCTCTACCCACTGAACCATCTTTCCAGCCCTTGCTTTGCTTAGTAACTTTCTATGTAAACTTGCCTGTCCTGGAACTTGCTGTGGAACCCAGGATGGTTTGGAACTTGTGATGGTCTTTCTGCCTCAGCCATTCAAGTGCTAGGGTAACAGGCATGAGATACCATGACCAGCCTGGAACCTGCATTTTTATGGAACACTTAAACATTCACAATAGAGCTCAGATTACAATTTCTATCATATTCCCTTTGTTCAGTGGGTAATATGACTATCAATGTCCATGATCAAAATTATATTTACATCTTTTATGTCCTAAGCTTTCCATGTTTCCGTTGTAATTTTTCTTGCAGAGAGCTAGGTAATTTCAAAGAAATCTATTCTCCTCTAAAAAGTAACTAAAATATGGGCTCCACACTGATATATATCTTGTTAATTTTCTTAAAAGCACTTAGTACAAACTTTTTAAAGATAGTTTTTGTTGTGATGGTGGGTTTTTGTTTGTTTTTGTTTTGTTGAGACAGGGTCTCATGATGTAGTCTTGGCTGTCCTGAAGCTATGTAGACCAGGCCGGTGTGGAACTCACAGAGATCTGTCTGCCCTGTCTCTCTGCAGTTAAAGGTGCTTGCTACCATGCCAGTTTTACATTTGTTCCCTACTCTCCTGAATGTATCCTCTCTATTTGTAGAGATTCTGTCCTTTTCTATTTGTGATTAGGTTACCACTCCTGGTGGCTCTCTACTCCCTCTCCCGTGCCTCTAGTTGGGAGGCAAAATGACTGGTGTGCTGGATAAAGCATCTTTGAGCAAGCTTGCCCTGTCTGCTCCCACCAGGCTCTCCTGGTGCTGCGTCCTATTAGAACTTCCAAGTACGAGCAGGCTGTACTTGCTCTGTACAGTTAAGGAGCACTTAGATTGGAAGTTTCCATATTGTACAACCTGGTATATATTACCCAAGCACATGATACCTATCTCAATTCAGCTCTACCAAAGACAGTTATGGTTGAACTTAGTTCATTTCAGGATTGGTTGTGCTGGTGGTTTGAGATAGTCTCATGTGGTCCAGGCTGGCCTTCAAGTCATTATGTAGCTAAAGATGGTCTTGAAATCCTGATCCTTCTGTCTCAGCATCCTGAAAACCGGGAATGACAGCCATGCATCACCCTCTTCTGGTTTAATTTCAGGATTTTCTAAGATTAGGAAGAAAAATTACCTGGGGATTAAATAGTCTCCAACTAGTCCTTTTATCTCCAAGTCCTAAGTGCTTTACTAAACAGTGACTTTTGCAATAATTCAGAGCCCGGAGAAGAGGATAACTATCAGTTGATTTTCCCTCAGATTTCCAATATCTGATGTGAGCATAAAAAGTAAAAAAAGGAAAAGGAAGCTGGGTGTGATGCTACACACCTTTTAATAGTGGTTTTCCAGAGGTGAGGGCTGAGTGACTGAGACTAGCCTGATCTACAAAGTGAGTTCTAGGTCAACTAGGACTACATAGTGAAACCTTATTTCAGTGTGTGTGCGTGCATGTGCATGTGTGTATATATATGCATATGCATATATATACATATATATACACATATATACACATATACATTCATATACATATATATGTATATGAAGAAATGGAAGAGTAGATTTTGAGGAAGTAAAACACATGAAATGTATATTTGTATACACACATGCATATTTAAAGCAGATCTTTCCCCCTTTTATTTTTTACTTTTGTTTATTTATTTATTTATTTATTTATTTATTTATTTATTTATTTATTGGGTTTTGTTTTGTTTTGTTTTGTTTTTCGAGACAGGGCTTCTCTGTGTAGCCCTGGCTGTCCTGGAACTCACTCTGTAGACCAGGCTGACCTCGAACTCANAAATCCGCCTGCCTCTGCCTCCCAAGTACTGGGATTAAAGGCGTGCGCCACCACCGCCCGGCTACTTTTATTTTTAAAGTAATTTTATGTGTATATCTGTATACTATATGTTAATGCATGTGCACATGCATGTCTCTGTGTGTATGTGTGTGAAATCCAGAGTTTGATTTTGGGTGCCTTCCTCTCTTGGTCTCCACTTTATTTTTCTAACAGATGGTTTCTCACTGAGCCTGGGGCTCAGGGATCAGCTAGACTGACTGGCCAGCAAGCTCCAACATCCACTTGTCTCTGCCTCCTCCTTTGTTCACTTAGTGACAGTGACTTGAAACTCAGGTCTTCATGGTCATGTGGCAAGCATTTTAACAAGTGAGCTAACTCCTCAACTTCCACACATGTATATTTGTATACATGTATAATAATAATAATAATAATAATAATAATAATAATAATAATAATAAATTATATAATGACAATTTTTAAGAAAGTATATAGAAAAACAAGAAAAAAGTGTGCCCTAAATTCTCTCCATGCTTTATCAAATTTTAAAAAAATATTTAATGACGTTTAAAACTTATTCTTTGAAAATTTCACATTTGTGCAATATACTTTGATCATATCCATCCATTATTACCTCCCTTCCACATCCACTAGCATAATTTTTAAAAGTAAAAATAAGGGAGAAGGATGGAGGACTTAGCAGTGATGTACAGTGTTCTTGCAGAATACATGAATTCAGTTTCAACTCCCACATAGGGCAGCCCAGAACTTCCTGGAACTCCAGCTGGAGAGGATCCGATGGCCTCTGTGTGGATACCCGCATGCATAAAACAATAATCACACAGACACATACAATACATGTAGTTAGAAGAGAATCAATCTAAATAAAAACAAGGTGATTGCATTACAAAACTTCAAAAGGAAAGAAAGCACTTATCTCTTGGGGTTAGCGCTAAGCGTTTCTTTTGTGCACTAGCTCTACTTGTCAGCAAATGCTTTCCCTTCGTTGCTGTGTCCCTGGCACCGTGACTTCTCCCACATGCCTACATTTTCCTTGGCTCATGGTTTGTTCAACCAAATGTTCCTGTGCTTGGGCAAAAGTGATGAGCTGTGTAACATTTCAGAATTTGAAGAATTCTCCTTCAGAACTTGGGACATTGTGGTGGTTTGTGCGTATCAGATCTAGTTTTTGGTTTTTGTTTTGTTTTTGTGTGTGTGTGTGTGTGTGTGTGTGTGTGAAAGGTGATTCGATTTTCAGTGGTCACCCAGGATATATGGAAATCTTGTTGCTTATCTTAAATCTACCAAAGTATAAAACTAGATCAGTGAAGTTTGTTTCTGTGAAGGTCAAAGGTGATGACAACATGAGGAACACATTTTCCTTCAGTTGGACTGTGGGGTCAGCTTAAGGAAGTATATTGCTGTAGTGGTAGCCCCAGAAGTAAATACCCTGTTCTGAAAGCCTGCTGTGTACTTGAACAGGCCCGACAGATGTAAAGATATTTGAACATATTTATGCCTCTCAATTTGACTACTTGTTATCAAAAAACAATGACCCTCAAGAATTGAGAATTTCCCCAGAAATCTTATGTCGGGAGAAGGAAAAGGCAGGGTACCAGCCAAAAAGAACTTGTCTTCTGGAAAGCGATTCAGACCACCTTACAGGATGAGACTGAAGTCCAGATGTGTGGGTGGGTGGGTGGGTGGGGGGCGATAATGGGCAGGACCACACCTTGACAGAAGCTGTTAGATGTGCATATCTTTGGCCCTCTATTTAAACTTTGATCTCACTTTAGGGCCTCCAAGATGGACTTTGGGGCTTCTCTGGATCCTATAGTCTCTCTTCAATGTGGCCACATGAAATAAATCTCCTTTTCTGCTTTCTGCTTTTAACTCGACTCTTTTAGTTGGTTTATTGAGGCTAGGTGTTTGGGCCTGGCTTGGGGCACAGGTTCCAAACGATTTAAGCTGGATTTACTGCAACAGGAATTCCAAAGTGTTCTAAGTTGTTTTCAAGGAAACAATCAGCTAGTTAGAAGTTTATTCTAGTTTTTAGGGAAGTAGACATTTAACTACGCATTATACAAATGTTGGCTTTTAAGATAATTGGTCACTTTTAGCAAGATAGGTAGAGGTCTGTTGCAGGTGATGCTTTCTCTTTCTAAGTAGCATAGAGCACGTAATGGATTTCTTGCGCTATTTAATTATTCAAGGATAAGTCTTGTGACCTAAAATGAACAATGCGTTCTTGTGCCCATGGAAAGGTAAGGGGATTACCCATCTCGTGCTTGCTGGCCAGCTCATTTTTAGTCCTGATTTTCAGAAACAAGAGCCTAATTCTTAACCACCCTTGGCTTTGTCTGGCCTCATTGATGAGAAATAGCTAGCTATAGAGCCAGTTACAGAGAAGTGCCTCCAGGTCAGTGTTTCGCACATTTAAGGAGGCAGAGGGAACATTTGTGGCTTTTTCTAGTGAATTGCTGAAAGAAGTCATTCATGTAGATGTTAACAATTTTTTTTGATAAACATCATTAGTCAAGGGCTGAAGAGATGACTCGGTGGTTAAAAGCACAGCTAAAAGCACTTACTGCGTTTGCAGAGGACCCAGGTTCAGTTCCCAGCACCTACAGGGTGGTTCACAACCATCCATAATTCCAGTTCCAGGGAACCCAATGTCTTCTTCTGACCTCCATAGGCACCAGCATGTGCATGGTACCGTTAATCCCAAGAATGGGAGGAGAGAGACCACAGACCTAATTCGTCAAGCATTTAACTAAAGCAAAATTTATTTTTTATTCATGTTACGTGGGTTGTCTCCCCCTTAGGCGAAGTTGGAGAGGTCAGCATTGGATGTAAGGAATTCAAGACTTTTATTTTATAGTTGAGGGATAGGAGATTTCCAAATGGCAGATTTGGCAGGCAAAATAGGTGAGGTTACAGGAGCAGAACATAAGGATAACAAGTTAGCCCCTTCTGAAACAAAGACATGGTCTCAATGTGAGCAGAACAAGGTAGTTATCGGTGGTCATTTAACCCTTTGAAACAAAGGCAGGGCTGCAAGATGGTTACCAACAACTTTATGAAACAGACGAGTGATCATCATTCCTGGAATAGGCAGGCAGAACCTTTTGTAGTTAAGGTTACAGGTGGGGCACAGCCCAATCCTTCAGAAACAGAGGTTTAATCATAAACAGGAGTGAACCTGGTTTGTTTTCACTATAAGATGGCTTTTAAACTTAAGGTGGAGGCAGCCTGGCTCTTCAGTACACACATACATACATGATTGCAAAGCAAAAGAAAATCAATCAATCATTGTTCAGAGTGGTTGCTAAAATAAACTCACATGGTTTCATTAGACCCATCCATATATAAAATTTGGAAAATATAGGATTTGTATTTAGCTGTGCTAAAAGTATTTCAATTTTATTTTATTTTATTGGTTTTTCGAGACAGGGTTTCTCTGTGTAGCTTTGGCTGTCCTGGAACTCACTCTGTAGACTAGGCTTCCCTTGAACTCACAGAGACCTGCCTGCCTCTGTCTCTTGAATACCGGGATTAAAGATGTGCACCACCACCATATCTTTTTTTTTAAAGATTTATTTATTTATTTATTTATTTATTTATTTATTTATTTATTTAGTGTGTGTGTGTGTGTGTGTGNGTGTGTGTGTGTGTGTGTGTGTGTGTGTGTGTGTGTGTGTGTGTGTGTGTGAGTGCCCTCAGTGGCCAGAAAGGGGCATCAGATTCCTTGGAACCGAAAGCATAGGTGATATGAGCTGCTTGGTGTTGGCCACTGGGAACTGAACTCTAGGCATTTGCAAGGGCTGCAGGTATCTTTACTGCGGATCCATTTTTCCAACCCCTAACTTTTTGTTAAATAGAAACTTCAGCAGTTTCTATTAAGTGATTATTTTGCCCTTCAGAGACGTTTTGCCATTCCTGGAAACATTTTTGATTGTCAAAGCTGGAGACTGATTAGAAGTCAAATTCACTGCTAAGAAAATATGTACCCTTTACCCCACGACAGAATTATCTGGCTTGATTGGGCTTCATTTTTTCTTTCTAGCAATATATGGAGAAATATTTCTTTGACGGCATGTATCCTAGTTACTTTATCCATCCCCCTTTATCAATAGACGCTGATGTTGTTTCAGTGCTTCAATGAAGAATGCTACAAAGAGTGTCTCTGGGTACATGTGTGCAGATGCAAGAATTTGATGTAGCCACAGTCTGTCCATCTTCTGGAAAATACGTCTAATTAACGTTCCAGAGTGACTTGACCCAATGGCTTTTCATAGCTTCTTGGAATTCCATTTCTGTGCACCTTGCCAGTACTTGGTATAATTTAAATTTAAATTTGGGGAAGAGGCTGGAGAGATGGTTCAGCAGTTATTAGCATTTCCTGCTCTTCCAGAGGACCCAAGTTCGTTTTCGCAGCAGCTCACAATGGCCTGTAACTCTAGTTCCAGGTGATTGGATGCCCTCTTCTGACCTTTGAAGGTACCTGCTCACAAGTGCATACACTCATTCAGACACATAAATAAGTTAAAATACATCTTTTAAAATAATAAGCAAATTTAAAAGTTCAAAATCTCTCATTTAAAATCCATTTTATGTATTTTGCTTATTAGTGAGGCCAAATAACAGAAATTATTCTCAACCTAATACAGGCTACAAAAATGTAGACCTGTGTTTCCTTAGACTTCATCTCCCTAAAATGGAGACACACACACAAACACAAACACAAACACACACACACACACACACACACACACACACACACACACATGGCAAACATGCCCTACCTACTTCATTCTGGTCATATTTGCATCTTTGTTACTTATTATGCAGAGCCACGCATTTTGGAAGACTAAGCTTGCCAGTTTCTTGCCAGTAGAGGTCAGAATTGGTTTGTGGTTCTCAGCCAGTGCTTTATTTATTTATTTATTATTACTTTTTGGCTTCTTATTCCAATGATTACTGAAGTGCCTGGAGACTCCAGTTGGTTGTCACTACTGTCGTCTACTGCTTGAGATCCCAAGAATGCTGCTTCCCTTAAGGCAGACGATGTAATCTGGCCCCAAGCCTCAACAGTACTACTTGCAGAAAACCATGCTGTAGTCCTAGAGAGAAATAAATGACAATCTCAGAATAAAAGATGATAAACTCTTCCTACTCTATGCGGCTGGGCACTCTATTTCTGGTGATCAGCTTGAAGGCAGATGGCCTGGTCCTTGTGTTCTGTTTCCTTCTCATAAGACAAGCACAGCCAGTCCTTTGGTGAAGCTGCAGGGGTAGCCTCTGGGGACCTTAGCTTGGACTTGGAGCAGAGTGGATAGCTTTCTGAGGGCTCTGGTGAAGTTGAGGCAAGTGGACCTTGAATTCCAGGTCCCGATTGCAGAATTCAGGGGTGGGCCTGAGAAGGGTCCCTGCCTTCTGACAAAGTGCCATGGAAAGACCCTCTGCCCACCTGCAATTGTGTCCCAGTGCCCAAGCCAGTGCCTACACACTTGCCCATCTAGGAGGGAGGCAGACGGATGGGAGCTCTTGAGAGGACGTGGCCAGTGAAGCACAGAGGACTAGAGAGACTGATGGTCAGTCTTAGGGCACAAGCAAAGCACAAAAGAGGCCAGGGACCCTCTGCTTACCTGACTGCCAGATAGGTGACCATAGACAATGTCATTAGGGGCTACTACTGCTTATCAGTGGTTCTCAACCTTCCTAATGCTGCAACCCCTTAACATAGTTGCTCATGTTGTGGTGATCCCCAACCATAAAATTACTTTTGTTACTACTGAATAACTATTATTTTGCTACTGATATGGATTGTAGTGTAAATATCTGATATGCAACTCCTGTGAAGGGGTCATTTACCCCGCCACACACACACACAAAGGGTCATATCCCACAAGTTGAGAAACACTGGCTTAGATGATAAAGGGAACACACAACCCTATACTGTTAAGACCTGAATGGGCCATACCTGAGCTAGTTGATACTAGGCAACTGATCTCTGAATGGCAAGGGGCCCACTTTGAACCTTTGCCCTTAGCTCCTCACCCTCCAGATTGGAGCCTGCTGGCAAGAGGCCATCTTGGGGTATAGCAGCTGCAGTTGGAACTGATGCTGCATGGAAGACAAAATCCTCCCTGCTTTCTTTTTTTTTTTATTTTCTTTATTTACATTTCAAATGCTATCCCGAAAGTTCCCNATACCCCTCCCCCCGCCCCTGCTCCCCTACCCACCCACTCCCACTACTTGGCCCAGGCCTTCCCTTGTGCTGGGTCATATAAAGTTTGCAAGACCAAGGGGCCTCTATTCCCAGTGATGGCCGATTAGACCATCTTCTGCTACATATGCAGCTAGAGACACAAGCTCTGGGGGTACTGGTTAGTTCATATTGTTGTTGCACCTACAGGGTTGCAGCCCCCTTCAGCTCCTTGGGTACTTTCTCTAGCTCCTCCATTGGGGACCCTGTGTTCCATCCAATAGCTGGCTGTGAGCATCCACTTCTGTGTTTGCCAGGCACTGGCATAGCCTCACAAGAGGCCTCTATATCAGGGTCCCTTCAGCAGAATCTTGCTGGCATGAGCATTAGTTTCTAGGTTTGGTGGCTGATGATGGGATGGATTCCCGAATCTCCCTGCTTTCTATTGCTGGTCCTAGACACTTAGCTCTGGGCAGAGGGGCACTTGATTCTGCTTTTGTATGTGACACCAAAATGAAGAAAAGAGACAACTTTCCAGTGCATAGCTTCCGGCCAAAGGACTGCTAGCTGTCAATATTACAGTCTTGAATGTTCTTGTAAGGAAAAGCAAGATTCTGCTCTTCTCCATGAAGGTGATGGATGTGTGTCTCGTTCTTGTGGGACGGATACTTATGACACACATTCTTGCTTTTGCAATTTTCTTCTTTGGAAATTGCTAACAGCATGCAGGATTGACATTGTAGTACCAGCCTTGTGGCCTTTCCTATAATTTTCAGCTTTCATCCACCCCTGTAAAGATGTTCATTTCTTTGAACACTAACATCGTTTCTCTTTTCACTTTTATTAGTAACACTTATGTAAAGAATAGAGCATGTCCCATTTCTAATTTTCAGGAGAAAAGCATGTGACTTAAGATGAGGAAGCAGGGGGCTGTCAGCCTCTAGGTGATGAGCAATGAACTCCACTCATGCTCTCTACTTCCAAATCACACCTTTTTTTTGGGGGGGGGACCCTTTAAGGAATGATCCCCAAGTGTATGATTTTGAAATAATTGGCATTTCTTTTGTTTTTCTTTCTTTCTTTTTTTCTTATTTTGGATTCTTTTGAGAAAGGGTTTCTCAATGTAGTTCTGGCTGTCCTCAAACTCACTCTGTGGACCAGGCTAGCCTGTCTCTGCCTCCCAAATGCTGGGATTTAAGGTGTGTGCCACCACCAGCTGGCCTCTTTGAAAGTTTTCTATCTTGTGTTTTGATTACTGTTAACACCACCCCACCCCTGCTTCTCCCTCTAGCTCCTCTCAGATCCACTCTCACATCCTCACCCCTTTTCAACTTTGTGTCCCCTTAAAAACAAACCCAAGTCCACTTTGTGTTGCCTGTATACTCACGGTATAGAGACACCCTGCTATGTGATTAACCAACCAAAGGCCATAGCATTAAAGAAAATTGGCTTTCTCCCAGAAGCTATCAACGTGTCAATAGCTCCTCTGTTAGAAGTAGGGGTCTGTGAACTTCTCCCAGTCTGTGCTAGAAGTCTGATTGGCTCCACCTTGTAGTTTTGTTCAGGCGAACACAGCTATCGTGAGTTCAGTAGCACAGTAGTCCTATTATGTCCAGAAGATACTGTTTCACTCCAGACCTCCCTTACCTCTTATAGTCTTTCTGCCCCTTCTTCCTCTATAGTCCCTGAGCCCCAGGGCAAGGGTGATGCAGATATCCCCTTGTGGTTAAGCATTCCACAGACATGCATTCTCTCTACTTTCCCCAATTGTGAGTTTCTGCATTAACAGTAGTAATCCATTGCACAAAGAAGCTTCTCTTGGTGAGGTCTGAGGGCTGCACTAATCTATGGGTATAATCTATGGGTATGATCCATGGGTGTAGGGCTATAAATTTAGAGAACAGTTGGTACTGTGTCTATTTAGCAAAATAATAGGAATAGCTTCACTCCTAGGTTCTGGGTGAGCTTCCCCACCAAGGGTTCTTGGTCAGATTTTCAGTACTAGGCATGCGTTTCCTCCTGTGGAACAGACCTTAAATCCATTCATAAACTGAATTTTTATCTTCTACCCCCCCCCCCACCAAGACAAGGTTTCTCTGTGTAGCCCTGGCTGCCTTGGAACTCACTCAGCAGACCAGGCTGGCCTCAAATTTAAAGAGATCCACCTGCCTCTGCTTCCCAAGTACTGGGATTAAATGCATTAAGACATTCTTTCCAATGGTAGAAATGACTTCTCACACACATGTAAAGATCCCTCGTGCTATGGCAATCACACCAGAGTGAATAGTTTCATGCCATTTATGATGATATTTTTATAACAAATTTCTCCCATCTCTGCAGAATTTCCCATGTCCTGCTTTGCAATGTAACCCAGAGGGTGTCATTCTGGTTTGTGGTCACAGACCCTTCCAAAAATCATACTCTTCCTGCAGCTGAAGTACAGTCAGCCATAAGGTAATCCTCCCCATGTATGCTGTTCACTGATCCATCTATTAACTCCTTGATGAGCTCATCTGTTTCCATAGATACTGAAGAGCTCTCACTCCACTCCACACGTGATGTGCCGACTAACGTGTCAAGTATTCCATTCACTTCATTTCCAACAGAGATTGGTGTAGAGCAGTAATTTTCTTCCAGTAGCAATTTGCCTTCAAGGAAACAAATGGTTGGAAATGTTTGGACACGTTTTTTCTTGTCACAACTGGAGGAGAAGGAGGCACCACCCATACTAAGCAGGCAGAAGCTGGAAATGTTGCTATCCACCCTACTATGCATAGGACAGAACCTCCCTTAAAAATTATTTGACCTCAAATGTCAGTTGTATAAACTTGTTGAAATATTAACATGAACGAGTGAAGAACCAAATCCAAATATGTTGCTAAGCTATCTATAGTGACTTTTAAATGTTAAATTAAGCTTTATTAGCATATATTAATCATACAAAATAATAGGTCTCAGTAGACATTTTATACATGCAGATGACTTACTATGGTAATATTCTATTTGTCACCATTTTCATGGTGATTTTAAAATCTGCACTAGTAGTCACATGTATGGACTGAGGTGTGGACATGAACAACTGGTTCTAAAGTGCCTGTTATAGCTCTATTGTGAAGACTGAAGTAATTAAACCCAGGTCTTGACTAAATCTTGTCTGATCCTTAGGGGGAGGAGTTCAGTGGTGGAGGTGATATTATCTGCACCTAACTAGAAGTTCCAGTCTACCTGAGAGGTGACAGAGTATGTTCCTGGTATGGAACAAAATAGCAGCAAAGGGTTAATGCGGCAGAGAGATGAAGGGAGGGTACAGAACAAGTTTTCGTTTTTCTCCTAGCTTAGCAATGATGTTCATTATTTTGGGAAAAGGTTTTCATTCTCATACTTAGAAGGATTTGATTATGAGGGTTGGGAAAATGGTTCAGTGAGTAAAACTCTTGCCACAAAGCATAAGGATCTGAATTTGGATGCCCAGAAACAGCATGGTGGCCCATGTCAGTCATCCCAGAGCTCCTACATCAAGATGGGAGGTAGAACCTAGGGAAGCCCATGGGGTAGCTGGCCTGGCCTATTTCATGGCAAGTAAGAAAGTGAACCTGTTTCAAAGACACACATACACACACACACACACACACACACACACACACACAAATTATTTTAAAATATTAGATGATTAGAAAGGAAAACATTCAACAATTTGCTAAAATTATATTTAAATTATCCTTTGGCCGCTGGGGTCCTCTTTGCTGTCTATGAACTGTCATGCCAGAGCTTAGAGTTGTGAGTGTATGTGATTCTGGAGATGGAACTCAGCTTTTTGCATACTGAGTGAAGATGTACCACTAAGCAACATCCTCTGACCTTAGCATAGAGTTTTTTTTTTTAAATATTTTTATTTATTTATTTATTTATTTATTATACGTAAGTGCACTGTAGCTGTCCTCAGACACTCCAGAAGAGGGCGCCAGATCTTGTTACAGATGGTTCTGAGCCACCATGTGGTTGCTGGGATTTGAACTCCAGACCTTCAGAAGAGCAGTCGGGTGCTCTTACCCACTGAGCCATCTCACCAGCCCCCTAGCATAGAGTTTTATTTGCTGATGGAGATCTTTCCTGATGGCTGGATGCAGGGCTGCAGAGATTCTAGAGCCACTGCCTTAGACCATGATTGCCCAGTCCTGATGCTAACAGCCAAATGTGCCTACCAAACATTTGAATTAGAACTAGACAAAAACTCAGGTGCATGCAAAATATAAAACACACCAATTATCAAACAAAATCTGTAGCCTGGTGATGGTGGCGCACGCCTTTGATCCCAGCACTTGGGAGGCAGACAAAGCAGGCAGATCTCTCAGTTCTGGTCAACCTGGTCTACAGAGTGAGTTCCAGGACAGCCACGGCTACACAGAGAAACCCTGTCTCCAAACAAAAACAAAACAGAGCAAAATAAATCTTCACCACCAACCTGACTCTTACCAACACTGAGACTTCCCTTCTTACAGGAAAACAAAAACATTTGCCTTCACATGCCTTTAGACTTTTGGGCTCCTGAGCAGTCATTGTGTATAGTCACATAGAAGCACTTTTTAAAATGTTTTAAGTTAAAGAAACAGCTGGTCTTTATATAAGCCACCTTGAAGTTCTGTTATTCATTCAAATATCAAGAAATAAAATGGGGTAGGGGCAGAGCTCAAAGGTTCTGATGTATAGCAGTGGAGAGACAGGTCTGTACTTGGTATCTAGTGTTTTTATTCCTGTCTTTGATTTCTACAATTATCATTGTCTTTTAGAAAGAATAGGAACCGGATCAACAATGCATTCTTTCTGGATGACCATACTCTGGAATTTTTAAAAATTCCTTCCACTCTTGCTCCCCCGATGGATCCATCTGTGCCCGTCTGGATTATTGTGTTCGGTGTGATATTTTGCATTGTCACAGTTGCAATTGCACTACTTGTTCTATCAGGAATCCGGCAACGCAGAAGGTAGGATGTTCAGAATGATTTTTTCTTTGAAGATTTATTTATTTTATGTATGTGAGTACATTGTTGCTGCCTTCAGACACAACTGGAAGAGGGTGTCATATCCCATTACATATGGTTGTGAGCCACCATGTGGGTGCTGGGAATTGAACTTAGGACCTCTGGGAGAGCGGTCAGTGCTCTTAACTGCTGAGCCATCTTTCCAGTGCCCTGAGAATGAATGGTTTAAGGAATATTTACCTACTTTCTTATGCCTGGTTTAAGGTAATGCCTAAAACTTACCTAAGTCATGACCTACAATATAGCCATTTTAATTTTATCCCTTTTGATGGTTTTAGAATCCAGTG
>NC_034613.1:142174678-142187935 GCF_900095145.1 Mus pahari
TGTATGTATGTATGTATGTATGTTAGAGGACAACTTTATGCAGTCACTTTTCTCCTCTACCCTATATGTGGGCCCAAGATCTCAAACTCAGGCCTTCAGGTTTGCATAATAAGCACCTTTCCCCAATAAGCAACCCCACTGGTTTTCCTCCATTGTATACTATATGACTGTTTTGTATCCAGACTTGAGTTTAAGGTATATGTTTTAGTTTACTTTCCGTTGCTATGCTAAAATACTGACCAAAAGCAACATAGGGGAGGAAAACATTTATTTCCTCTTACAGGTTACAGTCCATCTTACAGGTTACAGTCCACCACTAAGGGAAGTCAGGGTCGGGACACAAACTCCCAGGGAAGGACCATGGGAGAATGGTAGCTTCAGGCTCACACTGTGGCTCACTCATAGGCTCATGCTTAGCTAGCTTTCTTATACAGCTCAGAACCAGCTGTCTGAGAGGGCTGAGTCTTCTCACATGAATTAATAATCAAGACAGTCCCTCACAGACATGAATACCCACAGATGAACCTGGTAAAGGCAGTTCCTTGAGGTTTATCCTCTCAGATGACTCTAGGCTGTGTAAAGTCCTATGCTGTAATTCTGTATGCAGGATATACAGGGAAAAGCACACTTTTTGCAGGGGCAGAGTTAAGGTTTTTGGTAATAACCCACATGCAAATGTTCATAGTTACACAGATGTTTTAAGGCCTCCCTACCATTGCTGGCCTGAGGCCTGTAGGCCAGACTCCTTCTCTTCTTTTCTCTTCTTTTCTTCTCTTCCACTAATGGATACTGGCCCCTTATGTGCTTGTCATTGTAAAGAGCCCTGTTGTTTGTGGCCTTTGAACCAGCTCCCTGAATCAGCAGGATCTCCTTATAAAGTGTAGTTTTTTTCCTCTGACTCTCAGATTCACTAAACTAGAATACTTGAAAGAAATACATTTTGATATTGCCCAGGTTGTATTAATTTCTTTAGTTTTCAAATATCCAATTTACCAACTTGCATGCAGGGTCCAGTTTCTTGAATTCATTTTCTTGCATTCAGTGAGACAAGCTGAGTTAATGCCTAAGTTATTAATATTTTTTCAAAGGCAGATTTCATTGGCAGTTACTGAAGTAGCAGCAAGGAGAGGTTTGTCAGCATGATAAAAGGAGAATATATTTTTGTTTATAAGTATCTCTAATTCAGAGAGGCAAACAAAAACTGCCTCAATTAAAAAATTATGATTGTAAATTATGTACATGCGTGTGGGGGTATGTATACATGAATGCAGAACCCTGAACAAGCTAGAGATGGATCCCTCTGGGGCTGGAGTTATAAGGGATTGTCAACGACCTGATGTGGTTCTGTGGACCACCTCTAGTCCTCAATTAGAGCAGTATGTACTTTTAAAAGCAGAGGCATCTCTAGTCCCACCCCAATTAATCCATTTCTAAACCTGTCTACACCTGTCTAACCTTCCTTTCTGATACAGAGACAGAAAAACTTCTGTAAAGTGTCACTCATGGGGACATACATTCTAAAACCACAGGAACATGGCTTGTGAAAGGGTTGATATACAGTTTGGACCTGTAGGGTATGTTTGATCAAGTATGTGTTAAATTAAACACCTCTCCTCACATTTATTACTTTTCCTGTGTGCTTCCCTGATGACTAACAGAAGCATTTTAAGTTTCAAATACTTCCATTTTTTTCCCACAAGTGGTAACACTATGGTATAAATGTGCTATATGTCTATGCTTTAAACTAAACCCAAAGATTAGGATCAAGTAGTACTTGTCTGATTTTTCTGGGTGATTGGGACATGAAATGCTGACTTATTTGCTGTGGCACATACATTTGTTTTGGGTTTTAAAATATCAAGACACATTTTCTTGCAATATTTGAAATCCACACTTAGCAGTTCAAAGTAGTGTTCACTCTGAGATGGTTGTACGTCATAGGTCTGAATGATTTAAAACCTTTGTGAATTGACGTCATTTGCTTGATTCCCAATTTCCTTACTAGTACAATACAATGTAGGAGTTTTAAAAAAGGACTAGATTCAGGAGATGAGCTGCTTAGGTTCGAAGTATTGATCTCTTACATTGCACTCTCACATGGAACCCATTAGCTCTATGAGTACAAACAAAGAGGCAGGGAAACGGAGTTTGGGAGGAGAATATGGCTTTGTGGTCTTAGTCATTCTATGGCTTTGTGGTCTTAGTCATTCTGCTTAAATTCACCTTTGCTGGTTGTGCATAGATAACTTTTCTTGACTGATAAGCTAAGTGTACTGGAAATAATTAACTTGATAGGTTAAAAGACTCAGTACAAGAGAATCCTTAAAGTGCTATCTGGTGTTCAGCCAGTGCTCAGCAAGTGTTAGCTGTTACTATTCTTTTACCATCTTGCCATTTGCAGGTCTTTCAGCAATCTCCTTCCAAACAGATTCTGCAGTAATATAGTAACTGGCTGCATAGTACCATAATCTGTTGCCTAGGAGAAGCGAGGCTATTGTTACAACTTGGCCTTTACAAATTCATTTCATATCCAAACTAGGAAAACAGATGGACTAATGTTTTGTGTGAACCTGGAAAGCATCAACAATTATCAAATATAGTCAGGACAATTATGACAACCTCCCAGAGCAAAATTGTTTCTGGGTTTTAAGTTTGATAGTATCTGTGGTGATTTTTCTCTTTGGCAAAATATTGATTCAAATATTAAGAGAGGGTACAGTTTTAACTGGGGGAAAGCCCATGACTCCATTTTTTTGGAGACAGGGTCTCATGTAGCCCAGACTGGTCTAGAATTAATTATATGACTGAGGATGACCTTGAACCATTGATCATCTTGCTTTTGCCTCCCATATAGTGAGATTACAAGTATGTGTGACCATGCCTCATCTGAAAACTTGCTATAATCATAGAAAAGGTAGATGTTTCTTTTTAAGCTTTGAGAAAGAAAGCTAATGAAATGTTCAACTCAGGCCAACAGAGAAGGCTCAGAAGGTAAAAGGAAATGACCTAAGTTTGATCCCTGGAATCCACATGCTAGAAGAGAACAGATGCCTGCAACTTGCCTTTTGACTTCCACACTCATGCCACGGCCCACAAACACCCATTCACACATGCTTACACCAAATAAATACATAAATAAATAAATGTAATGAGCGTTTTTTTTTAAAGAAATGTCTAACCAACCCATCTATATGTTAAATAATAATGAACATAGTTTTGTGTTTCAATATCATAATCTGGGACTGGGAAGACCTGAAGGGGCTATATGGTTCTTCGAGCTACTGTGCTGCTTCTGTGGAGAGGCATGCTAAAGTTGTCTAAGACAGATGCATAGTTAGACTTACTATTGAGCGAGCATTCATCTGGAAGTTTTGTTAATGACAGCATTATGCTGAGCACTCAGGACTGCTGGGTTGTATATCCTCAGCCATATAATTAATTCAAACTAGATAAACTCAAATACTGTGTCACTTACATATGTGAACTTGATCAAGTTACCTAATTTCCATGTGCCTCAATTTTCCCACCTACAATAAGGATATGGCATATATATATATATATATATATATATATATATATATATATATGAACATACTGAAATATTCAATTCAGGCTGGCTTCTGAGACACAGAGCTCTGTCTGCCTCCTCCTGGGTGCTGGGATTAAAGTCGTGAGCCACTACATCTGGCTTGAATGTCAAGTTGTAATATGTGAAACTATTGAGAGAATTACAGCTTTGTACAAGAGGGAGATTTAAAAGAAGCCCAAATACACTTTGATTTGCCAATGGCCTTACAGGAAAAGAAGAATAACTAGAAACAAACCAAGCAAATTTAATAATGACTCTGCTCACGTGTGAACATTAGCTAGAGTTCTATGTCTTAAGTCCTTGGCCTTGCTGCATCACTAAGAACCAGACTATGATCACCTTATAGGCAGGGCCCATCTCTATTATCTATATTCATGTCTTCTGTGACCTGTACAAAAGCTCCTATCACAGAATGAATCATCAATAAAGAAATAAAAATACACACGCTGTAGTAAGTCAGTGTGTTTTGGGTAGAGGCTGGTGTATCTAAAATAGTGCCCTAGGCCAGCTCCTTTCATGAATCATGTTCCATTCTGAAAGAAGTCACTCTATATATTTGAAACGCAGTTTGCATCACCTAAAAAACAAGAATAATAAAATCTGTACTTCATTGTAACAGGACCTCTGTAGATTACACATAGAAAGTATCTAGCGTGACTCATGCCATGAAGAGATTCTTATCACCATTATTATTTCAATATGATTGGAATAATTAGCTATTGGAATAAAACTGGTTATTGACCAATATGAAAGAACTTGCTTACTGTGATGCATGATTAGAAAGTTGCCAGAGAATCCAGGACTATACTGCAATGTCTACTAAGTCATTCCAGCAACAATGACATTTTCTTTAGGAATTGTTTAGATGGACCATTAGAACTGCTCCAATTGACAATAATTAGTTCTGTCTTGTTTGAAAATATATTTGGTCTAACTGTTGTTTTCCTGGCCATTCTTGGGACTTATCTCCTGAGCCCTTCTTTTAAGAGAGACATGAATATTCTTTCTGCTTTTCCTCATGTGCTCAGAACAGAGCATATTCTGGTTAACAGCACACTGTACCCTCAAAGGCCTCCTGAGGTTTCTCGTGTCCTCTTTTTGGACCGTCTCTCTCTGAATTTATGAGGGATAACCACCCTCAAGTCTCCTAGGTGGTAGCTTCATCATAGCTTTTCTTCTCAGACCTTTCAAGAAAAAAAAGAACTCATGCTTTTAGCAGACCATCAAATCAGAATGATCCAGAAAGACAGTTAAGTTTTATTATCCTCAGTAAGAGCAACCCATGGGTACTGGATCAGTTTATTATGGCACAAGCTATGCAATGTGACGAAGTGCTATAAAGTTGTTAGATAACCTTTGAGCTGCTTATCATGTCTACCAACCAGCAAGTTCCTGATGCCGCAGTTTGTGAAGCCCAGGAGCACCAAGACTCTGAACAACTGGACCCAAGGTCACATAGAACAAGATGTCCCTGAGTTGTCTCCAACACACCTCAACTTCATAGGGTTCCATGAGGATTTCCCTCTGACTCTTTCTGGTTGGGAACCGAACCTTCTTTGAAAGAAGGGAAGCTCATCTCCGTTTGTATTTTTCTTTGATTTAGTCTCGGTTCACGTGATGCCTGATGGTTGGTTCTTCCTTTGCACTTGGAATAGGGAGGTCAGATCCTTTGCATTGATCAGCACACATTCAGCTCTGTGTTATTATTTTTCTAACCCCACAAAACTATGTTTTACAGAAGAAATTGGCTGGCCAGTAGACACAGGCCATGTTTCTCAGACTACTTTTGAATTGCATATTTCAGTATGTTTGTATACATATATGTTTACATGCATATATATTTGCTATATCACAGGTAGTATGTATATGCATGTAAGTATACGCCAGTGTGTGTGTGTGTTTGTGTGTGTGTGTCCTACATTACAAAAATCCACCAAGATTTTTTGTTTTGTGACAAAGTCTTACCATGTGGCCCAGACTGGCCTCAAACTCACTCTGTAGTCCATGCTGGTCTTGAATTCACAGGTGCCATCTGTCTCTGCCTTCTGAGTGCTGAGATTTAGTGATGTGATCACCACTACCAAAAGGTTTTGTCACATAGATTGACATAATTCAGAGCAAACTTTGTTTAAAATCTAGTGTTCTAGAAAGTTGTTATTCACTCTAAGCCAAAGAACAATTTTAGGGGGTATTTGTTTTTTTGTGTGGTTTTGTTTTGTTTTCTGTTTTTAAGTATCTTTAATCTTTTTTTTACAGTCCAGTTGTTATTCCCCTCCTAGTTCCTCATCCCATTCCTCCTCCCAAGTCTCCAAGAGGAAATTCCACACACACCCCACCAAGGTCTCTTCACTCCCTGGGGTCTCAAGTCTCTCAGGGACTAGGTGCATCTTCTCCCACTGAGGCCAGACCCTTTGCTGTATGTGTGTTGGGGGCCTCATATCAGCTGGTGTGTGCTGCCTGGTTGGTGGCTCAGTGTCTGAGAGATCCTGGGGGTCCAGGTTAATTGAGACTGCTGGTCTTCCTATAGGGTCACCCTCCTCCTCATCTTCTTCCAGCTTTTCCCTAATTCAACCACAGGGGTCCCCAGCTTCTGTCCATTGGTTGGGTGTAAGTATCTGTGTCTGACTCATTTAGCTGCTGTTGGGCCTCTCAGAGGGCAGCCATTAGGCTCCTGTCTGTAAGCAACCATAGCAGCAGTTTTGTACTAAGAAAATTATTATTGGTGTTGGTGTGTGTGTGTGTGTGTGTGTGTGTGTGTGTGTGTGTGTGCAGGCCACAGTGTAGGTGTGGAGGTCAGAGAGCAACCTTCAGGAGTCAATCTTCTACTGTGGGTTCCAGGAATCACACCCAGGTCATTATATGTGCATAGCAAGTGCGTTTACCCACTAGGGCACCTTGCTGGCCCAAGCTACATAGTTTTTGAGGATCATTTATAAATGCACAATTCTCAGCAGGATTTCATTTTTATGAAAAATCACTTCTGTCTTTTATAGACTATTATAAGTGGAGAGCGGGAGGATAGGTGAATCTGGAAATTTTTCATTTTTGTTGAATCCTTTTATCCTTTTTGTTTGTTTGTTTTTTGTTTTTTGCCTTTTTTCGAGACAGGGTTTCTCTGTATAGCCCTGGCTGTCCTGGAACTCACTCTGTAGACCAGGCTTACCTCGAACTCAGAAATCTGCCTGCCTCTGCCTCCCGAGTGCTGGGATTACAGGCATTCGAAGGTGAAGGATTGTCTTCCAATTCAATTCATATTTGTTAGCGAATGCTGCCTACTGTGAGAGGAAGTGATGTGATTCACTATTATGGATGTTAGTTACTTTGACTTTTTGGAGGGGATAGAAGATGGTGGCATCCCTGTGATAAATGGAGTATTTAGGTCTTTCAGTGGGTGAGTTAATTTGGTATGAGGATCCTCTTGTGATACTACAGTCTCATGTACCCAAGTCTGTGCTGAGTGATGAGATTTGGAATGGCCAGAGATTGTCTTCATCCCAAGGAAGAGGCAACACAATAGCCTACCTGCAAAGACAACTCCAAACTTCCAACCCTGCGTTAAGCCAAAAGTTTTATGAGTTAATGTTGAAAATCCAATAACTCCTATTTAGTAATTGCCCTGAGAGTTCCTTGTGCCATCTTATACAGTGGCATATACAATGGCAAAGTGCTGTCAAATGATAACATTGGGATTGACAGAATTGGAATGCTATTTTATTTTTCATCATGAATGTCAACTATTTAAAGTTATTTAGTAAGTTATCAGCAAAACCTGGTAAAACAATACTAACTCCTGATTCCTAAGGTTGGAATATGAATATTTTCTTCATCCATTGAAAGAAAACACAAGAGATTCAGGAAATTTCCTAAGTATATATGTCCCCTACCTTTCCCCTCTTTCCTTCTCTTCTTGCTTTCTTCTCTCCCTTTCTTCTACTTATAATGGATTCCATTCAACATCTACACTGGAGTAATATCTGAGTACCTTAGCCTACAATGTGAGTTGGCACATCACTTATCCACTTGTTTGTTCAGTCATCCATCCATCCACCCATCTATCCATCCATCCATCTGACCATCCAAAATTTGTTATCTATGTACCCAACCATTGTTCTACTTTCATTGACTTAATCTATCCCTCTGAGTAGAATGCCTACCTTTGAGTGAGTCCAGAACAGGTGTTTGTTTGTTTGTTTGTTTGTTTGTTTGTTTTTGTCTTGCTGAGGCTTGGTTTCTCTATGTATCCCCGGATGTACTGAAACTTGCTTTGGCCTCGAACTCAGAGCTCTCTATGCCTCTGCTTCCCAAGTACTGGGATTAAAAGTGTGTGCTACCACCACCTGGTCAGGACAGTTATTTTTATAAAATATCTTTAAACTTGCATTTTAATTATGTGTTTCAGATGAAAATTTTAGAAGGGGCAAGAATGCAGAAAAATAAACAGTATTTGGGATCTTCTGAGTGTTCATCTGAAAGCACTTAACTTTTTTTCTACCTATGGGTAGTCTTTTGTATCTCATACGTTGATTATGAGGGTATTTTGAGACCATGTGTATATATTAGTTCCAGCATCACTTACTCAACTGTTTTGTCTTCATTGATGAACCTCAACAGAATCGACTGTTATAGCAGTAGTGACTTTTCATTATTCTTTTTTTCATTATTGTTTATTAGCTGGAATTCTCCTGTTAAGAACAGCTTTCTTTTCTTTCTCCTTTTGTGTACATAATAGTCATTAAAACATGTGAAATTTGACTCTCATGTAGGACATTTCAGGAAATCCCCTCTTGATCATCATCAAGGAATCTTTACCATCTCCTTATCTGTCAGATACCTGAGCTATTTCCACCGTTGTGGGTAGTCCCTCATGATATCTCAAGGCTTCAGTGGCACAGCTTTCAGTACTCTGAAGAAACATGTAGGATATGAATTGGGAATAGCAAGGTACACAGGAGGTCAGAACATCAAAAAATTCAACACTTAACTCTGTCATGTAGAATTGGAATGACTTGGAGATGCACTGTGTGCTAAATATAATTAGCAAAGTGTTTTTTTTTTTTTTGAACTCCAAACCCAGACTTAACAATGAATACAACTATTTGGTAATGAGTAAAGTCAGTCGGTTTGTAACAATTCTTTTCTTCAAAGTCAGGTGAATTGGCTTTCTGATATTTTATTAATTTGAGTTTCACTCAGCATTTGTAAGACATTACTTTGTCAAATTCCATGAGAGGAATTTATTACTTTTTGAAATCCCATATGTTACAGAATTTGCTTAGAGCTAATTTTTTATTTTTTATTTTTATTTTTTATTTTTTTTTGAGACAAGGTCTCTTTATATAGTCTTGGTTGTTCTAAAACTAGCTCTGGAGACCAGATAGACCTTGAAGTCACAGAGATCCACCTGTCTCTGCCTCCCAAGTGCTGGCATTAAAGGTGTGCACCACCATTGCATGGCTGAGCTAACTTTTAAAAAGTTGCCAGTGTACTATATATTTACTCATACTCCTTTATGCAACTTGTTTGTAAGGATTTATATGTAAATGAATTCATATGTGTGTAATATATTAATATACCTATTCTTATACTCTTATTCTAGTGTTTTAAATAAGACTACTTGTTCTAATTAGTATGTATAGTCCTGGAAATACACAGTAATTATTTCAGCATTCATAACTTCTTATGCCTCTTTTTATTTGCCACGATTGCAAACAAGACCATATTCATTCAATGCTTCCTCATCCTAGACTCCACTCTCTCTTTTTATGTGCTTTCAGGAACAACAAAGGACCACCTGGAGTGGAGGATGCAGAAGACAAATGTGAAAACATCATCACAATTGAAAATGGCATCCCTTGTGATCCCTTGGACATGAAGGGAGGGCACATTAATGATGGCTTCTTGACAGAGGATGAGCGCCTCACCCCTCTCTGAGAGTGACAGTCTTGTAAGAAAATTTTAAGATGCTTGAATGTCAAATTATATCCACAAAGACCAATGTAATCATAAAGTGTTGGCTTCTCAAAATATTCTAGAATTTTCTTTTTGATAACTGAATATGTAGGTGTAGTCATGTGTGTTTTTAGTTACTGATTTGAGCATTTCTAGAAATAAAGTCAGGGCTATAACTATATTTCATATTTTGAAGACCTAAGAAAAAATTGTTTTTCACTGGAGAATGGCTATAACATGGCATAGAAATCATTTTCTTTTTGAATACTGTTTATATTACTCTGTATATGATGCATCAGGGAAAAGTAAACAAGAGATGGATGAAAATGGCAAGGGAATTTTATTCTGTTATCACACCAACAGTTGCTTGTATAGTTTCTGCATATTAGTCTTTAGTAGGTCAAACAGATCTATTTGTTGTTGACTACAATTTGTACCTACCTATGCTGATTTAATAAAGTAGTGATCATCTCATTTTGATTGTATGGCTGACTACGCTTTGAGACATTTTCACAAGGTGGAACATAGTGAGTCTAACTTAATTAGTTATATTTAATTTCATCTACAGCCCTGGAAATGTATGTTGCTCTTATGGTGTACATTTGTTTTGTTTTGTTTTATTTTCGAGACAGGGTTTCTCTGTGTAGCCCTGGTTGTCCTGGAATTCACTTTGTAGGCCAGGCTGGCCTCAAAGTCAGAGATCCATCTTCTTCTTAAAGGAGTGTGCCACCACTGTCTGACTTTATTTGTGTACATCCTTGCTTATTTACGGACACAAGTTTTTAAAATTTTAAACTAACCTTTAAACTTATGCATAAAATATAAAATTGTATATTTTAAATTTTAACATTTATTTTAGTGTGCATAATGTGTGTGTATGTGTATGTGTATGTGAATGCCCACATGAGTCATAACATGTATATGGTATGTGGAGGTCAGAAGACGGTTTTGGGGGTATCAATCTCTCCTTCCACCATATGGGTTCTGGGGATTCAACTCAGGTTGTCTGGGTTTGCAGTAAGCAGCATTACCCACGAAATTATCTACTAGTGTACATTGTCTATATTAATGTATGTAAAGTATAGGTGCAGTGATGCATATCTACAACATGTTCATAACAATACATGACATACAGCATGATTTTTTAAAGGTAGGATCTGACTATGTAACTCTAGCTGGCCTCGAACCCACTGTGTAGACCACAGTGACCTCATGAACTCACAGAGACTCATCTATCTCTATTTCAGAGGCGTCCTGGGACACCCCGCACGACGTCTTGTTATCTGTATACAACCATGTGATGTCTAATGCAGATTTAACATACCCATCTTCTTGAAAAACAACACTTCTTTTTGGTGAAAACATTCAAAATATTTTCTTCTATGGTTCTAGAATATAAAACGCAGCACTATCTGTAGTCACCCTACTGTGCAGTGGCATACCAGAACTGCGTGTTCCTGTCCAACTATTACTTAGGTTAATCCCACTGATTAACCCTCCTCCTTCCCTCCCTCCCTGCTACTCTAGTAATAATCATTCTGTTCTCAACTTCTGGTTTTTTTGTATGTGGTACAAAGGATTGAAACCAGGCCTTGCATGTACTAGGAAAACATCACACCATGGAACTAGCTCCTCTGCCTTCTACTCACAACTTCTAGGAGAGGAAGGTGATTTGATCTTTTGATTAGCAACATATATGACTTACTAAAGTACAATTATGTTTCATTTTACTTAATTTTTAAAGCTTTACTTATATTTTGTGTGTGTGTGTATGCTTTGCCTGAATATGACTCTGTGTACTACTTGCGTGTAGTACCTGAGGAGGCCGGAATAAAGCGCCTCATGTTTCCTGGAACCAGAGTTAACAGTTAATTGTGGCCAATGGGAATGAAACAAGTTTCCCCTGGAAAAACAGTGGTACTCTACATTGCTGAGCCTTTTCTCCAGCCTGCTAAAGATCAATTTTATATCTTCCACTCTCTTGAGTTCTGCACTCTAGAAGCACTCTAGTGTGGCTTTATATAGAGAAGTCTTTAACAGTGAAACATCATCTGAATTTACTCAGAGTGTGTTAGCAAGCAGAATCCAAGATGTGCATTTGCAACAAGGTACATATTGTTTTTAATTGAGGGTGGTGGTGAAATTTGAGATATTACCATGTTACAATGGTTTATGGCTCTCCAAAATATTAAAGAACATCATGTATATTGTATATACTACATAGTTATAATATTACAGCTGTAATTATATATATATATAATGTTAGCTGTTAGGAAAATGTCTTAGCTGTAGAAAAAGATTAAGTAACATTAATACCAGATATGGATTTTGTTTGGAAGGCAGAGATGAGCTCACCTTGGTCACTAGCTCATTTTCTCTACTGTTTATCCTGACAGGGAGGGTTTAAACCCTCCCCCTGGAAAAGGTCTGCTCCATTAAACACCTTGTTTGAGAAAATTTTTATGCTAACAGAGATGTGCTGTAACCTTGACAATCACCACAACAGCAAAATGGAGCTTCTGCCTCCTGCCTTTGACAAACACTCTGGATACGAGAGGAGTCAATCATCAACCCACTTCTCCTTAATGTAATGATCACGTAATGCGCTGTGCAGGCAACCACTGGGAGGTGATATGTACTGGAAAGCAAATGTAAAAGCAGGTGGAAACGGAACTGTTTTTCTGTTCTCTGTCCTTAGCACAAACTCCTCAGTGAAACTGGGGAAACAGGGTGCACCTGAAAACCAACACAACACAGAAGCACTTAGATGGTGACATCTGGACCTATTTCACAGAAGCAATGTAAATACTGCTGCCTTGGTCTTTGAAAATAGACTTTTAACATTCGTGTTTCCCAGAAAAAACAACTAAGATAAATGATCACAGAAGGAAAGAGTGGGAGAGTGGGGCTAGGGTATATCTCAGTGGTACAGTGCTTGCCTAACGTGTGGGAAGCTTAAGGTTCTAAGTTCCACCCACAGCAACACACACACACACACACACACACACACACACACACACACACACACACACACGGTGGGGGATAGTGAGTTAGGGCATTTAGAAAAATTACCATATTTTATATATAATTACCATATTTTATACACAGTTACATATTTCATATTGTAAACTGGGAACATTTACTGTCTTCCCTGGGTATCAAGGAATGAGTGTTAGGTCTCAAACCCAGAGCAAATGGCTGAGGTACCACTAACATATCAAAGCAGATCTGGCTGCCAGGTTCTCCAAGCATCCTTCAGTCTCTACCTGTTACACTGTCCTCCTAGCTGGCATACCCTTGCCCACTACCCTGAACTCTCCATCCCAAGGATTGAGCTGAATTTCCCTCCTCAACCACTCCTCTGGTCCCTATGAAACTCAGCCATTTTGTCTATGCCCAGGCCACCCCTCTTGGCCAGTGGCTTCTTTCCCTTTCCCTGTCTCCTTACATAGCTCAACTCAGAGTCATGTTTACTCTGGGCTCTCCAAGACATCTCTGCTTCTGAGTATGCTCTCTCATATCTACAATAAACCTCCTCCACCTTACCTAGGAACAGTCATATCCTTCTTTTTTCTTTCTTTCATTCATCTGGTGCCAACACCTGGGGTGGAGATTCAGAGGGAACATCTGGAGCCAGCGAGTTGCTGGAGCAGTCTGCAATTGATTTAAACAAGTTTGGAAGTGAAGAAGGAGGAGGAGGAGGAGGAGGAGGAGGAGGA
>NC_034613.1:142188056-142195004 GCF_900095145.1 Mus pahari
GAAGAGAAGAAGAAGAAGAAGAAGAAGAAGAAGAAGAAGAAGAAGAAGAAGAAGAAGAAGAAGAAGAAGAAATTAAGCACCCACACACACTACTGAACTCTATTTAAAAAGCCATAAAACTCTGTAATATTCTGTATTATATTTTATATCTTGTTCTCCCCCTTAAGTGAGCACATGCCATACAAAACTTTTTTTTTTTTACTTCATTTCTACTTTCCCTTTTTATTCTCTTTCCACCCTCAAGAATATGGCTGATATTTTTCACTCCATTCCTGAAATCATGCCAGATTCAAGAAATATGAACAAGGACAGGTGTGAAGCCCTTCAACAGACAGTGGTCTCGGTAAATTAAAAAATCGTTCTATCAGTCAGCTGCAGTGGTGGCTGCCCATGGCCTCAGCTACACCGGGGGCTGAGGTGGGAGAATGGCTTGATCTCAGGAGTTTAAGAGCAGTCAAGGCAACACAGCAAGACCTGTTCATGAAGTCAGTCCAGTTCATATTTGCCTTCACTGCCTTCCACTTTCTCTGAAGCTCTGCTTGCTGACTTCTGTTCTGTGTTCTGATGAGGCTGCTCCCTCAAAGGTCACTAGAGTTTTGTTTGCTAAGGTCACGGCCTTCTTAGTTTATACCCCTCCCGAGTCTCTGTGAAGCTGGTGTTACAGCCCCAACACCCTATAGATATAGCTCAGGATTCTTAATCCCCAATCCAGAGCTTGTTCATGCTGATCATCCCCTCCACTAATGAGCTATGGACTCAGTTATTTTTTTTTAAACTTTATATTTGAGGCAGGGTCTCACGGAGACATTTAGCTAGGCCTTGAAATCATTCTGTGGGCCAGGAAGTCCTTGGGTTTGGAATCCACCTGTTCCAGCTTCTAGAACAGCTTGGACGACAGGCCTGCATTATCACATCCAGCTACACTGGCCTTCATTTAGTTTTTAACCAATATTTCTTCTTTCCCTTTCTACTGCTGTCACCAACACAACCTCTGATGAGCATCATCCTATTTTTATATTTACTGAATAAATTGTCTTCCCAGTCACCAACCCAAGGTGAAGCTTTTATCCAGTAACTGGACAAATTGTTTTGTGATTAAGTAGTTAAACATTGCATCAGGGTAAAGGCAAGTGACACTCTGGCTCTTTTACATTGTCTTGCTTGCCAGATACCTGGGGATGAGTCACCTGTCTTGTTTCTTCATCACTTGTACCTCCTATGAGCAAGGTTTCAAAGGTCCCTGGGAGGACAGGGCCCTTCAAGAGGAAGAATAGGTTTTTACATTCAGGATAAGCCTTTGGGGCTTCTGTGTGGGATAATTCCAGGTGACCCAACTTGCTCTCTTAACAGCTAAAGAAATTTAAACCAATGAGTAGAGGACCTAGAATCTACTGGTTCAAAACTGGCAAAGGTGGCCAGTGTTATTACGTTGGCCGTCATGTTGAGTGACTGGAGCTTTCACTTTAATTCCTATCATACATGGTTTGCTTGCTAGATTATCATTTGTGTAGGTACAGTGAGAGAATAGTGAGGCTTATGTAAGTACCATGATTGCAGGAGGGAGTGCGGGGACACATACGTTCCAGTAAAGCAGTCCACTAAATAATTCATAGGAAACTTGGTTGAGAAATAGAACAGAGTTGCAGGGCAGGTGGAGGCTTGAAGGTCATGTGAAGGGCCAGGAATCATTGTATTGGCAGTTTTTCTGAGTTGTGTAATTTTTGCATACATTAAGAAGTGAAGTAGATTCCTATTTGTGTATTCCCTTCTTCCACCTTCCTGACAGATCTCCCAATCCTTCTAATCAGGGACTTATCTTAGCCCTAAGATTTAGCCATTGTGGATGTGAAGACTTTCCTTAAATAAGACCTCCCCTGTTTTGCTTTGTGGATTTGTGTTGGGAAGTTTCCATGTCAGTTTTTATAAATCATATGAAAATGTCATTTATTGGTCTTATTTTATTCACTCAGGTTTACTGGTGTTTTGGTTGTTTCGTCTTGTTTTGTTTTTGCGAGACAACTCAATGCCTCTTCCGACCTCTGTAGATTCCTATACTCACATGGCATACATATATTCAGGCATATGTTTAAATTCATAACATTAAATAAATATCTATAAAATTGCTTTCGGGGGAGGGGAGACTGTGATGGTGTGTATGTAACGGCCAGAGGACAACTTCCAGAAGTAGGTTCTCTCTTACCATAACGAGGATCTCAGGGATTGAACTCATCATGCTTGACAGCAACTGCCTTTATCTGCTGAGCTATCCCAACAACTATCATTTTGATGGTTTGAGAAAGGAATTCCTGTAGTCCAAACTGTCCTTAAACTTCCTGTTTAGCTGAGGCTAGCCTTGCCGAAGACTAACGTTGCAAGCATAAGTCACCTTGTCCGGTCTTGTTTCTGTTTTGATTCCCTTTGTTCTACCTTTATCTTATTTCAGTTTTTTAAAAAAAATGCTTCATCATCAGCTTCTCTTCCTGGAATAACTGGAGCATATCATGCCAGGTGCGCACTCTAGAGAGGGCAGGAACTGGGAGGGGTGTCTGAAACCCCATGGCTAAAGAGTGTTTGAGGTGGTTGCCAGGCTGACTGCAGAGGCAAGCGGAGCACAACACGGAGCACCATCCACGAGCAACAGCAGAACTTGGGCAGTTGGGGTGTGTTTCACAGCTGGAGAGGCCAAAAGGGAGGGCTGTTATTTTGCTTTCCCATTTAGATATCTGTGTGGCTAACTGCCTGCTGCAAATTCCTGAGCCATGCGCTGAGTGGAGCCCAGTTTTCCTTGCGCTTTTTCTTGTCTGTGGTGGAGAGCCTGTTTCAGGGGGTCTAGGAAGAGCTGCATCTAGAACTGGCATTCTCTTCATCCTGGTACCAAGACCAATTTAGAGAAAGAACCCCCCCCCCAGTGTTTCCTGTTATAACTAAAAATTAGGCCACACCAGTCTTCATTCTCAAACATCTACTAATTTCTCCCAAAGGAGAAGCCCAGGTGTCTCAAGGATGGGAACCCCCCCCCCCCCAACATTCTGTTCTTAGCTCCTATAAACCCTCCACCTCTCTAGATCATAAAACATGCTCACACTGAAGCAAAGGTAGAAAATCAGTGCAGTAAACAAACATGCACCTGTCTACTCTCTTTACTGAATGACTCCTATGTGGCCTGATAGAGGTTTAAGGAGAGCCTGTATTCTAGGAGTGTTGGGAGACAGGGACAGATGTTTTCATTCTTCTCATGTTATAGATAAAGTGGGGATGGGGTTGGTTGCCTAGGGAATTAATGTCCTTATAACAGCAATAGAAGTGGCACAGGGGGGTAAGGGGGAAGTCACAGCTGACTGTGGTCCGGGCTTATTGTTTATCTGGACCTCTGGTTCTCCATACTCCCTCATAGTCAGGACTACACTCAAACCTCAGAGCCAGGGATCGATCCCACGGAACCTTCCAGAGATGCAGTTTATGCAGCCTCCTTCAGAAATGTGTATCAGTGTTTACAACTGTCAAGCGATTCTCCCTTAGGGCTAAACATGAGCTTGTGCAGTGTCCTCTCAGTCATTTCCTCTTGTTCTTGTCTCAAGAGATGCTTTGGTATCTGGTCAATGTCTTTTGTGCGCTGACGTCAACGAGATCCAAGGCAAAAGTACTCTGCTATTTCTGTCTATTTTTAAAATATCATAATTATTTTCTTCTTCAAGAATCATATTCATTTTTCTGAGTGTCTTCCCACCTTCCACAGAAAGAGATGGGGATTGAATTAAAGTTCATTTCTCATACTGGGTGACACAATCCAGGCACTAACTAAAATGCTGAGCATTAAGATATGGTTTGGTATCCTCAGAAAGGTAACAGTGATTGACATACCCCAACAAAGCAGCAAAAGGGTCTGGCACCTAGCAAGCACTCAGTGGCTTTTGGAACTTAATTCTTAGCAGCCACAGTAGCAATTCCTGTGGGTCACCTCTTCGTCTTCCTCAGAAAACCTACTGGGCTCCTAATGACATCCCATCAGGGAAGGTCTTGTAACTGCACAGATCAGAGCTCACCCACATCGTAGTTTATCTACATCATCTGAAAACAAACTGCCAATGACAGAATCTGTGTGGTCTGTGTGATGTCCATTCTCGAGTCTATTTCTAATAGTAGTGCTTGTTAACACCACATGGAGGGTTAGTACCCATGGAAAACATTCCTTGATGATTATATCAGATTCATTTGCTGTCATCTGAGTATTTGATCTTAGCCATTCTGACTGGTGTGAGTGGAATCTCAGGGTTGTTTTGATTTGCATTTCCCTGATAACTAAGGATGTTGAACATTTCTTTAGGTGCTTCTCAACCATTTGGTATTCCTCATTGAGAACTCTTTGTTTAGCTCTGTACTCCATTTTTAATAGGGTTATTTGGTTCTCTGGAGTCCAACTTCTTGAGTTCTTTGTATATACTGGATAATAGCCTTCTATCAGATGTAGGATGGATAAAGATCTTTTCCCAATCTGTTGGTTGTCATTTTGTCCTTTTGACAGTGTCCTTTGCCTTACAGAAGCTTTGCAATTTTATGAGGTCCCATTTGTCAATTCTTGATCTTAGAGCATACGCTATTGGTGTTCTTTTCAGTAAAATTTCCCCTGTGCCCACATGTTCAAGACTCTTCCCTGCTTTCTCTTCTATTAGTTTCAGTGCCTCTGGTTTTATGTGGAGGTCCTTGAGGTACTTGGACTTGAGCTTTGTACAAGGAGATAAGAATGGATCGATTTGCATTCTTCTACATGCTAACTGCCCGTTGTGCCTGCACCATTTGTTGAAAATGCTGTCATTTTCCCACTGGATGGTTTTAGCGCCTTTGTCAAAGATCAAGTGAGAAAGAGTCTTTCAATGTAACACGAATACTTTATAGTACACATTTACACAGCCCTCTGTCTAATTAGTTGACCTTCATGGCAAATATATAGACTAAAATCCAGGCACCTCCACTTGTTAGTTGGACTTGGGCTCTTGAGCTAATGTCTTTCTGTCTTCATTTATACTCCCACAAAATGAAAACCACGACTCCTTACTCATGGAGTGACTCTGCATTCAAAGTGCAACAATCAAAGAAAGAGGGACCAACAATTTGAGAAGGATATGGGGATTGGTGGGGGGATAGGGGAACCTAAAGGAGAAACATGGGAGACAATGGAGGGGGGAAAAGAAAGGGGGTGGGATGATGTAATTTTATTTTTAAACATATTAAAAAATAATAAAATTTATGACTGTAAAATCCCTCACAGCAAATCTTGCATGTAAATGTTAAGCATTATTTATGACTAGCAAAAACTCCTGATAGGATTCAATACAGGCTGGTATATCTTTCAATGGAGAGTTTTGGGTATTATATCAAATGCTAAGGTTCCCTAACTTACTTCCAGTGTTTAGTATATATATTCATGATGACATCACATCTCCAGCACTATAGAAGCCAAGAGATAGTAGCTTAAAACATAAGAAGACTCAGGCATCAGCACCTTCTTATAATTCCAAGTTCATATATTTGTGTGGGCATTGAAGCCCACACCTTTAACTTATGACTTTTAGACTAGTCCTCTTTGAAGCTAGGATACTGTGATACTGAAGAGTTACAAAGTGTCATATCTACTCTCAATCTCAATGATATTGAAAAGTGGAATGGTTCTATAATCACCCACACTTTCCCTCATTATTACCCTTGGGCACACAGTACAAGTTTCATAGGATAAAATCTTGGAGATCTGATCAAGCTTCTCTCTTTGGCACTATAGACAAGAAAGAGCGAGTTTCACTCAGAGCCTCACCCTGGTTGTTTAGTTCTTCAGGAGCCTCATGTTCTTGAAGCTTATAATTGTTATAGCATCACTGACGTTCTTCTCTGAGATGTGAGTGAGGGACACAAATGGAGCGAATTCTATGTGTTGTAAAGACATTTTCACACACTGTCTTCTCAACAGTCATTCTCTTCTCTTTCAGAACTTTAGGAATATTATTTTCATGATGTACTAAACTATGAAGTTGTCAAGTATCTTGATTTTTTCTCATAACTATCACATATTATTACTTTAAATCAACTGCTCAACCACATAATATTAGAAAAGCTGTGGTGATGTAATTATCCCATGCAGTACCAAAAAATGGAACTTCAGAGGATGGGCAGATTTCTGGGTCATACGTGTCAGAGAATCCCAAAGATCTCATGATTCATAGGGTTACCTAGGCTTCTATAATTGATGTCAGCTATTTATTATGAAGTAAAAACACCCATTCCAATAGCACAATTGTTAGCAGGTGTGGTGCCTCTCACAGCTGCAGGTCATAACTATTATATCCTTGTTCTCACAAACTGTGACTGTAGGAATGAGTACATCCACCATGGTTGTTAGAGAAGCCTTTCAGTTACCAGCATTCTAGCTTATTTGTGCTATAGTTACTTAGCTACATTATCTTTTCTAGAGCTAATAGAGGAGCACAACAATGACCGGGACTCATTTTTTTATGGAGTCAGAATATTTGTACATCTTTATAGGGAATAGTATGACAATCCAATGCATATATACAGTGTATGATAATCAAATCATGATGAGAAGCACTTTTTCCCCACTCAAACTGGAATCATCCTTACGTTTGGGGGAAATTCTTCCTGTTAGTCATTTTAAAAGATACCATAGCTTGCTTTAACTAATAATTATCTTACCATGTTAAAGAACTAAAAGTAATTTCCCCATTCTGTGTTTCAGTGGTCCTCATTGAGTTTATTGTCTCTCCATTTCTGCTCCCCCCCAAAGTCTCTTGTGACCACTAATCCATCCTGTTCTTCAGCAATATTGAATTTGATTTGTTGATTTCTACAAACGAATGAAAGCATGGCTTCTTTCCTTTTCTTTCCTTTCCTTTCCTCTCCTCTCCTCTCCTCTCCTCTCCTCTCCTCTCCTCTCCTCTCCTT
>NC_034613.1:142195179-142198989 GCF_900095145.1 Mus pahari
TCTCTCTCTCTCTCTCTCTCTCTCTCTCTCTCTCTCTCTCTCTCTCTTGGGGGTAGGGTGGAGTGTGCTCTGGATTATTTCCCTTAACATAATGACTCTGGGATGGACTCATTTTTTGTTATTTTTGTTTTTTTAGAAACCCACTTTAAAGATTTATTTTTTTTTTTAAATTTATGTGGCTGTGTCTTTGAATGTATCCCTCAGATTCATGGGTACCTCAGGGTCCAGAAGAGGGTGTCAATCTCCTGAAGTTGGTGAGTGTTCTGGGAACCAAATTTGGGTCCTCTAGAAGAACAGCAAGTGCTCTTAACTGCTGAGCCATCATTTCATCCCCCATGGTATGGACTTCTAACATTCTAATGAATTTTTAACATTCTAAGTTCACAGCACTCCTAGATTATGGAACAAATAAATTAGCACTCTTATAATCACTGCTAACTGAGTTTAAAGAGTATATATACCTCCTGATGGCTTTTCCAGAATATGTATTTTATACACTATTAGAAAATTTTATATTTATACTCTAGAATTCTATTGTTTTAAGGAGTGTTTCAATTTGCTATCACTATTAGAAAAGTACCTTCTACCTCCTGTAAGGATTCTGATAAATGTCATTGTGGGAAAATGAATGATAGTTTATGGCTACAGATGAGACAGTACTAAATAGGACTGAAGAATCAATGTAATAAAAACTTAAACTGAATGAGTAAATTTAATAAAGTTTTTTCAAGTAAAGGTTATTAATGAGATCAACTGTAAAGATTTCCACATGTGTTATATCACTCCTTGACATCCCACTTTCATAGGCAACAATGAGTTTGGTATTATGGTAACTGTGATATAAAAATATTTTGTCTCATATAATGTTAGAGTGTCCTTACTTCTTTTGCTGCCTAATTCACTGATTGGAGACTGAGACATCCGGATCAAGACAAAGAATGACCTGTATTCAACATTTACACTTGCAACTTCCTAAATTAATAGTATGCTCTTTGAAGGAGTAGTTTGATGGACTTAGATTTTCATTTACAAAAAGTGGTGCCAATTTCTTCCCTATAAGATCACTTAGTTGTTAAGTCACTAAAGAGGCATATAGTCTTGCCTTATGTAGAGTGTACTCTTGGAATTGCAACCAAAGTGGTTTCTCTCAACAGTAAACAAGATCATGTCACATTTCTATTTTACCTTTGTCACGAATCCTGTTTCATGTAGGATAAAGCCTCAATATTTTGGAAAGCTCTAAATTGTAGAAACTTAGGGTTGTTAAGGTCCTAGACATAAATTGATATTAGTGGTTCCACTGTTCCAGTGCTGTCTGATATTTTATAGTTTATATGTGAAAATATATCAGTGTTACTGTATTAAGTAAGACAGAATCATAAGTTTCAGGCACTCACGGTATATCTTCCCAGGAACACACAGAGTATTCCTACAAATTTAACTTTTGTTGAAATGGAGATTATCTGTAGGAGCAATGGTCTGCCGTGAAATTGAATATGGAAATAGGAGAGAGTGGGAAGAAACCAACTTGCCCTTTTTCTAAAGAATATATGAACTTACTGTATGTGATCAATATGTAGTCAAAAACAATTGTACTAAGTGTGAATCATTCCTGGTTATGTAAACTTTACCTCGCTTCTCTCTCTCTCTCTCTCTCTCTCTCTCTCTCTCTCTCTCTCTCATATTCCTAATATCACCCTTTTTGTTTCTGTCAGAAAAGTATTGTCAGAAGTATTCTTTTCTTTAAAAATGTTTCCAGCATGGGGAAGTAGAAGATGGCTTTGCTATAGCTGTTTGGCAACCTTACTGCTTGTGACTCAGTTGGAAGTACATACAAAGTTGATCAGTAAGGGAAACCTGGATCTCAAAGTCTATGTACTTTGTTCTAGAAGATTGATGACCCACCCGCAGGTACGAACTTATGCAAAGGGAGCTTCCTGACAGAACCTCATGATTATGCAGTTTCCACTGAGGTCTTAGCAGGCAGCAGATCAAAAGCAGGGATACTTGCCGTGGGTGAGGCTACTAAGAGCTGATACTCCAAGAAGCCATGTGAATTCAGAGTGTGCAGAGACAGCAGAATTATTAGCAATAAAACTACTTGGCGTCATTTACTGCAGAGCCCTCAGTCCGCAGTATGGACTAGCCAGTAAATAGAATTCAGGAAAGAAAGAAAACAACAAAATAATACAACAGAAAGCAATACCTAAGTAAATCAGAACCAGTATGGAGTCTGCCCTATGGCACTTTCTCATTCAAAAAGGTTTAAAGCATAAAATTGTTGTAGTCAAAACATTGCATTTCTGCTATGCTTGTGTGGGCCTGCTCATTCTGAGAAGGTGCCAGACTGATGAGGACTTACTAGATCCTTGACGTGAGTAGCTCTGACTGAAGCTACGATGAAACAGAGAGTAGGCATCCATCTCTTAACAGCCTGAAATCCACTCCTGTCAGTCGTGGGGATTTAGATCAGTCATGAGATCACTAGGAAGTTGTTTCCTTTATTGTAACAGGGTCTCTGGATTCCCATTTATCAGGATTATGGTGAAGAGTTTTTGTGCACAGCCTGGTGCAAAACAAGTATAACCACAAAGATAGTGTCTGGAAATATCAGGAGGGGGCCACTATGTTTATAATTTTTTCCCCTTCTTCCTTTAAGATAGCACCATATTTCTTTCTTCGTGGAGGAAGCGTCATACCTGAGCCTGATTATTAGGCTATCAGAGCACCTGGCATGGCTTTCTTGGCTCAAGCAGACTTTCTCTCTTTGAGTTCTTTCACAAATAAACCTGCTTCCTTCACAGGTATTTTTTCCCTTCCTTTTTTTTAGCATAGGCAAGTGTTTTTTAAATCAACAAATCATGATCCTACAGTCCAAATGGACCCTGGAATCAAGCCCTTAGCCAAGCAACAATGCAATGAATGTCCCTGAAGGGTTGTCTGACAGACAGGTTGCTTAAAGATCTCAGTATAGAAGGTTATAAATTATTACACTGCCACTTTCATTATGAGTAGCTTTTATTACTACTCAGGTATGAATTCATAAAATGCACCATCTCCATGAGACCAGTAGCTTTGCAGTAAGAAAGTACGTACAAAGTACTAGTATACCAAAGGCCTAAAGTCACACGGCTCCTTAGTATGTTTGCTAAGCAGCAGCTAAAGCCTGTAAAGACTTCTGTCCCATAACTTCTCTACTTGAAGGCTTCCATTGTCCATCATGCCTAAGGGTGAGAAATCAAAGGTGGCATTTTCTTTAAGGCCCTCCTGGTGTGAGGCAAATCTTTCTTCTCCGCTGCATAGGTAGTCACATAGGCCTCTGATGTTTCTGAGATCTGCCTACTCTCTGTGCACAGCTACCACCTTTATCTGGAAAAGTCTTCTCCCAGATGGCTTTCACATATCCTTTTAGACTCCTCAGAATACACCTTTTCAGAGATAGCCTGCCTTTTAACAGAAAACCTCTCTTCCTACTTCATCATTCTCTTCCTTCCTTTCTTGTATTTCTGATTAATGTAAGCCATAGTATTTATCACAGAGTACTCAATTGTTCTCTATACCTGAATACCATATAATGCAACACCTATGGGAATCTTTGCTGCCTCATGCATTAGTGCTTGTATATAACATCTACAGTACTACAGAGCCCACAGTCGGCAGTCAATAAATACTAGCTGAATCAAGATTCTTGTTGGTCATGACATTAGGCAATTGCCCAATCCTGTAGTTGTTTCAGGAACATTTAGCTTTAGTGTCTCTCTCTCTCTCTCTCTCTCTCTCTCTCTCTCTCTCTCTCTCTCTCTCTCACAC